>NW_020442463.1:585853-624098 GCF_000699045.2 Agrilus planipennis | reverse complement strand
CTTTAAGATTTTCCTAGGTATGAAGTAGGTCTATTTCATTTTAAATGATTTAAATTAATGAATTGAAAAATAATTATAATAAAAAGTTAGAGGGATTTTTAGAGAAAATATGGAACATTTTGGACCTGCGCGTGGAGGGATTTATAGAGAAAATATGGGATTTTTTGGACCTGCGCGTGAGATTTTTCCTGTAGTAGGTTGGCAGCATAGGCTCAGATGTCTGGCTGAGCTCATCCGTGTAAGATGTGTTCAGCACGCTATAGTTGCTATGTACTTTATCACTAATAAATACATATTCATTAGTTCTCCAGTGTATTCATTCATCAGGTTATGGGACCAGACCCACGTTGAGTTAAAATTGCGCTACCTACTTTGATATGGACACTTTTCTTTTATTTCATCAGCCAGCCTTGTGCAACAGTGCAAAAAGTGAAAAATGGAGAGTGATCTGATAGAGATTTCTAAACTCAAAAATGTTAACAACTGGAGTACATGGAAGTTTCAATTGCGTGTAATATTGACATCGCATGAGGCTTATGAAGTTGTAAATGGAACAACTTAGAGACCAATTGATCCTGGAGCAACGGCTGAAGCAGCAGTGCGTGAAAAATATGGAAGGGACTTGAAAGACTTTCTGAAAAAGGACTATTTAGCACAAAAATTTATCGTGACATCCATGGAAAAGCAGCCCCTGACGCTCATTCTAAACTGTGAATCTGCAAATGATATGTGAGACAAGCTGCTTTCAGTATACGAAAATAAAACTGATACGTGTGTGTAAAAACGGAAAATTTCAGTAAAGCAAGATTTTTTTAATTTACTAGATATTTCTTTTGAAATTTCCGATAGTTTTGTTTAAAACTCTAACTTGTACTTTTTTAATTTTAGCATCAAAAATGAAAAGAGTAAAAGAAAGTGGGGCATCATAGCGTAATAAGAGAAGAGCTAAATTGGAAAATATTAGAGCAAATGAAGGGGCTTTACTTAAATATGTGAAAGGTTTTATTCCTGAGACGTCATATTCCACGTTAGGCTTAAATTCATCACAGACAACTGGGCCTACAAACCCAGAACAAGCTGAAAATTTTCATGACGTAGACACTGTTAATTTGGTACCTGTTAGAAGTGTTGAATTTGTTCCTAAAGATCAAATTCCAACAACATCCACTGAATTAGAGTCTCCATCTGTATGTCCAGAAATGGACATGCATAGTTTCGAAACAGGAATTGATACATCGACATTGTCTGCTATTCAATACCAAAATTTTAACGATATTGGAAAATGGCCTGAACACATAGACGTCAATATCCGATTGCATTTCATTCGTCAAGGACAAGAAATTGTTCATCATATTAATACTAATTTCGCTGAAACGTCAACGGTAACACGCTCAAATTCTCGCTCTTTAACATCAAAAGGAGAGACAAGACGACTTGCTAAGGAATGATTTTACCTTACATTGACCAACGGTGAAAACGTTTTACGTACTTGGATGGCTTTTTCTCCATCCAAAGCATCATTATGTAGCGAGCACAAGTGTGATTGTGTGCGATAGGGCACACGTGTGCGTGAACGGTTTATCTAGCCGACTAGCCTGCGTTCTGGGAAAGCAGTTAAACAGTTCAAAGAAAAAAATAAACTATCCGGACGTGTTCCATAACGATCCAGAGACGATCGCTGAGAGAGTAGAAATAAATTGACCGTTGCAGAAATGAATTGGGAAATAAATTTACAATGATAGGAGTGAAATAAATAGTGCAGTGAATAGTAATATAACGCGTTGAAAAAGGAAGGCCATGATCCTGAAACGTTCCTTTTCGAAGACGAATTGTCGCAAACGATGAAAAGTTTGGAAAGCAAATTAGAAGAAAACCGTAAAAGTTAAGAAAAATTGGTAGAAAATAGTAAAAGTTTGAAACGTGAATTAGAAGAAAACAGTAAAAGTTTGGAAAATAAATTAGAGGAAAACAGTAAAAGTTTGGAAAGTAAATTGGAAGAAAACAGCGAAAGTTTGGAAAATAAATTGTAAAAAAATAGTAAAAGTTTGAAACGTGAATTGTAAGAAAGCCGTAGAAGTTTGGAGAATAAATGGGAAGAAAAATTTAATAAGAATATTCAAAAAACAGAAGAGAAGATAAAAGTGCTGGAAGAACTGATTTTTAATGGAAAGATAAAACCAACCGAAGGGGGTGTTGGCGCATCTAGTACACTCAACAAAGCCAACCAAATCAGCCAAGGAAGCGGTATGGAGTCAAGAACATGAGTAAAACCACCAACGTTTGACGGAAAGTCCTCATGGACCACATACCACAAGCAATTCGAGGCGGCTGCTGAGACAAATAACTGGGCGCCTGAAGAAAAAGCCACTGCGTTGACAGTTGCGCTTCGTAGAGATACATGTGACATTTTGAACACCCTTCCTCAGAAGAGTTGGAGAAAATCTTGAATGATCAAATTGGAAAGACTTGCTTGGTATAATTGGATGACATCATAGTGATTGGAAGCACCTTTAATGAACACCCGCAGAATTTGCAAGCGGCATTCCAGCGGTTACGTGAGGCCAATTTGAAACTCAGTGACACCATTTCCGCGAAGAAGCTTTTTACTTGGGACATGTTGAATCTGCGCACGGCGTGGCCGTAGATCCATAGAAGATAAAGGCCGTGAAGGAATGGCCAGTGCCTGAAAATGTCCACTACATAAGAAGCTTCCTCGGATTGTGCATTTATTATCGTCGCTATGTTTATGGATTCGCCAATATCGCTAACCATTTAACAGGTTTAACCGAAAATGACCGACAATTTCATTGGGATTCGGATTGTCAAACGGCATTTGACACTTTGAAGCAGGCTTTACTCACAGCCCCCGTACTGGTATATCCCCGACCTAATGGAATGTTTATTTTGGACACCGACGCCAGAAATGTGGGAATGGGAGACGTTCTTTCGCAGTTACAAGTTGACCAAGAGAAGGTAATCGGCTATTTTAGACCTTATCAAAAGCCAAAGAAACTACTGTCACTAGGCCAGAGAAGGTCAGAGATGCTGACTGTAGTCAAAGGTGTAGAACATTTCTAAAAATACCTATATGGACGAAAATTCATGCAGCTTTAAAGTAGCTTCTGAATTTCAAGAATCCGGAGGGCCAGGTAGCCCGATTGATTGAGAAGCTGATGAGCAGATGATTTTGTCAAACACACTGCAAGCACTGTGATCGAATGGAAAAGAATAAAGAACCAATTCGACGCGTCACGGTAATCGATGACGTATGGTTACCTGAAAATATAAAACGCGACCAAGAAAACGACCGGACTTGAAGAAGGTGATGGAATGGAAAAGAGACGGAAAACGACCAACGTGGCAGCAAATTTCATCCTATACCCAAGTACTAAAATCGTTATGGGCTCAGTGGGACTCGATGGTTTTGGAGGATGGCATCCTGAAACGTGTTATTGAAAGTCCAGATGGAGAGGAAGATAAGAAGCAACTGGTTATTCCTCGAAACATGACCATTTTGGAGTGAATAAGACGCTTGGGAAAGTTCGAGAGCGATTTTATTGGGTAAACTGTAAGGAAGACGTCAAGAATTGGCAATCGATGTGGCGAGTTCGAGAAAGGTAACAAGTGCATCGTGGCCGTTATGGACTATTTTACCAAGTGGGTTGAAGCCTATTCCCTTCCGAACCAGGAGTCGGAAACCATGGTTGAGGAGTTGGTGAAAGAGTTGATCAGTCGTTTTGGAGTGCCCTTAAAGCTGAACTCAGACCAAGGAAGGAATATCGAATCGGCTATATTCCGTGGAATAAAGAAAACTCGAACTACTTCACTCCATCCACAATCGGACGGCATGGTTGAGCGAATGAACCGAACCTTGATTACATATCTCTCCAAGGCAGTATCTGATCACCAAAGGGACTGGGACCGCTATTTGCCTTTATTTTTAATGGCATACCGTTCATCTGTCCAAGAAACGACTGGCCAAACACCTGCCAGTGTCCTTTTTGGAAGGAAGTTACGACCGCCTTGTGACCTCCAATTCGGCTGTAAACCAGGAGATGACTTGGCTGGAGAAGATTATGTTACCAACCTCCGAAGGAAGCTTAACGATATCCACGAGTCGGTTCGTCTGCATACTAACGATATCAAGGCTACAGCAGGTGGTTAACAAACCGGCGGTCTTGTTTGGTTGTATAATCCTCGTCGTCGCCGTAAACTATCACCTAAGTTCTAATAGAATTGGAAAGGACCCTATGAGATAGTGAAGAGGATTAACGACGTGATCTACCGAATTAAGAAAACTCCAAATGGTTAAGAAATCTGCGCACTATTCCGCATGTATCAAGGATTACAGATTTCTGTAGACTTATGTACGTTAACTTATTCAGTTTCAACTCGGCTAGGCTAGCGTGTAATGTTTTAGGTATAACGCCTATTGATGATATTATTATTGGAATAATTCGAACTGTGTTCTGATTCCACATGTCTTTTATTTCATCTGCTAATGGAATATATTTTTGAATTTTCTCAATATGTTTTTGTTTAAGATTTTCAGTGTTTGGTACTGCAACATCTATTAGGTACGTCGTTTTAGTGTCTTTGATGGTCAGTGTGATATCAGGTCTACTGTTTTATCTGTAATTACGTCTCTATCCCAATATAACTTGGCTAAGTGGTTTTCTAACACATTTTGTGGTTTGTATTTGTAGTAGGGCTCTATCTGATCTATGAGTTTAAACTTTTTGGCTAACAGCGAGTGTATCTGTTTAGCAACATTATTATGCCTGTCGAGGTATTGTCGGCTAGCTAAAAATGAGCAACCCCCAGTGATGTGATCAATTGTTTCACGAGATGTGTTGCATGCTCGGCATGTGTCTGATGAAATTGTGGGATTTTTAATAATATATTTTTCATAGTTTTTTGTTTTTATTATTTTGTCCTGAATTGCTATCATGAATCCTTCAGTTTCTGAGAACATGTTTCCTTTTTTTAACCACATATTAGAAGCTTCTGTATCTACATGTTCCTGCTGTTGTTGGTTCGGGTATTTTCCATAAGCACTTTTGATTTCCACATTTCAATTTTTAATTTTTCTTTCATAATTTTGTCCTCAGGATTAAAATCTACATCATTAAGGTTTAGTGATGTACCAGAGGTTGAAATGACACAGATTGAATTATGTAACGAACTATCAGTACTTCTTTCTCTGAAATATGACCGCAAATTAATAATCTGTTTGTAATGTAGATTTTTAATATCAATTATTCCTTTTCCACCTAACTGGCTTTTGATTGTAAACCTTTCAGCAGCAGAGTGTATGTGGTGCATGTTGTATTTGTTGCACTTAGTTCTAGTTAGCCTATTAAGTGAGTCTAAATCAGTATCAGACCAACGAATTATCCCGAAGGAGTAAGTGAGTACCGGTATGGCATATGTGTTAATAGCTTTAACTTTGTTTCTACCTGATAGAAGTGTTTTAAGTATTTTGTTTAACCTAGTTGTGTATTTGTTAGTTAATTCTGATTTAATTTTAGTATGATCTATATTTCGACTTTGATTATAGCCCAAGTACCTATAAGTTTCATGTTTATCAAGACTTTGTATTGTATCCATTTTTTGTTCTAAATTGTATGGTGGTTGCGTTTGGTGTTTTCCTTTTACAATACTGTTTATTTTACATTTATCAAGTCCAAATTTCATTCTTATATCGNTCCGAACCATTTAACGAAAAGATTATTATTTTTACGTTTCAAAACTTTTTCAACTATATATATATCTGGATATTTGGTTTTCTGCATTTCTTCGTTGTAAAAACCTCCGCTTATAGGATTGCCATTTAAATCTTCCAATAAATATGTGTAAGGATAAGTGTACTTAATTTTTGCTACTCTAAATAATTCAGTTGTCCAGTTGGGTGTGTAAGACTTTGAATATATATGTTTAGCTTTACTTATTATTACAATATCACCCACTTGAAATTTAGGTTTCCATCTACCATTTTAATGTGATTGTAAGCAATATCAAGCAAGTACTTTTCATTTTGTTTTTTTATCGCTTTCGATGGTGTCATATTTATTGTTCTATGTATGGTACCGTTGTATTCATTGACAACGTCATCAATTACGTCTATCCACCGATATGAACCTCTATAATGAAGTGCTTTAAATAATTTAGTTTTGATAGTTCTAATTACACGCTCAACAATGGATGCCTTTTTTACTGAATAACTACTATAATGATTAATTTTATATTTTTCCATTAAAGATTTAAAGTGACGATTGTAATACTCTTTACCATGGTCAGTTTGTAAATTTTGAGGAAAGGCATGGAAAGTTTGAAGGATAGAATGCATTGCTTGTGTAACCTCATTTGCCGATTTATCTTTTATTGGTCGCACCCACACATATTTTGAAAAAGATGGTCATCCTGAGGAGGGTAGTCAAGGGAAGGTAGCGGTCCGGGAGGTTCGGTTGTATAATATTAAAGTTTTAAAGTGACGATTATAATACTCTTTACCATGGTCAGTTTGTAAATTTTGAGGAAAGGCATGGAATGTTTGAAGGATAGAATGCATTGCTTGTGTAACCTCATTTGCCAATTTATCTTTTATTGGTCGCACCCACACATATTTTGAAAAACAATCTATAACGATCAAAATAAATCTATAATTCTCATTTTCTTTTGCATAATCTTGCAAATCAATTAGATCACATTGATATAAGTCAAGTAAGCCTTTAATTATTACACGTCGACGTTGAAAAGTTTTTCTAGCAGGTCGATGAATTTCATGAACCACACTACGTTTTACGTTGTTTTCTTTTGGGGACATTATAACATTGGTTAATTGAAACTGTATGCCTCATCTATCGCTGTCGCTGCTGCTGTTGCTGTTGGTTCTATCGTTGTTGCTTGTTATTTTCCTCTTTTTTGAAATGTATTTATACAACAATCTGTACAATGTTTTCTCGGTGGGGCAGGTCCGTCAATATGCTCTGAGCCCCTATTGTAATGCTCGAAACACGGGTATTCTTGTTTGAATTCTTCGTCATCCCTTAAATGCTTCGGCAGTTTGTCCCACGCATAATAACGATCCATGTAATTAATATGATCCAATAGATACTGTCTTGGTAGAACNATCGGCTATAGGAGGATTATCAGGCGGTGTGGCAAACGTCGTTAAGACCATCAATGACGCAAAAGCAGCAAAAGAACAACTTGAAGAAGCTCAACGTCATAATAGAACTATAGAAGCTATATCTCTTGGTCGGAAAGGAGACGGACTGTATTTGAAACCTCATAAATCTGGCATGGGGTTGTTTTTAAAAACGAAAAAAAAAAAAAATTCCACTAAACTTACCCTTTCGAGTGCTTACGAATTATGAAGTAGCCCAGTACGCGCAAAAAATAAAAATACCCCATTTTCGAGGTGTATTCATGAGTGACGCCCTACCGCGACACGGTGCTAAAAAATATGCGAAAAATCCGGGAACACATTTTTGTTGTTACATAAAAAGAAATCGTGAAATCCTTTATTTTGATAGTTTCGGTAATTTAAAACCACCTCCGGAACTAATTAAATACTGGCAAAGTCAAGGTGGTTTATCAAGCATCACTAATGAACCTAACAGAATTCATTATAACTTTGATTCATATCTTGTTGCTTGTTATTTTCCTCTTTTTTGAAATGTATTTATACAACAATCTGTACAATGTTTTCTCGGTGGGGCAGGTCCGTCAATATGCTCTGAGCCCCTATTGTAATGCTCGAAACACGGGTATTCTTGTTTGAATTCTTCGTCATCCCTTAAATGCTTCGCCAGTTTGTCCCACGCATAATAACGATCCATGTAATTAATATGATCCAATAGATACTGTCTTGGTAGAACCGCTATCTCTTCAGTCGTTAAATGTTTCAATAACCAATTTTTCTCTTTCAATTTTTTCAACACTTTACTAATATTAGATATTTCATTTCTTATCTGCTCCATGGTATTTCTTATCTGTTCCACGGTACTCATTATACTGAATTAAATTGAAGAGAACATCCTAAATGTAGGTGTCCTAACGTTGACGCTGCTGTGTTGTTTTTAATAATTGCACCTGGCGTGGTATTAATTCTTGATGTTGATTATGAATTTTAGTTATTTGTTCCTTAATAAAGCTCATAAAAACAGTTCTACAATCATCCACCATTCTTAAAACAAATGTCTTTGTATTTTCTTTTTCTCTTTGGAAAACTTCATCAATTGTCTGCTCTATTATAGTTTGTAAACGATCCGTGCTACTTGCAATTTTAGAATCAATCGTTGTTTGTACAGATGCAATAACATGATCGATCCTNATCTTTACGCAAGGGGTGTTTTCCTGCACTGCTTTTCCTTGAGTCGTAATTTGTGTTGTTGCATCTTGCAGTCGTTGATTCCTTACATCCACAAGTAGGTTGTAGTATGCAAGAAAATCGACGCCAATTATTGGTTTAGACACATCCGCCACAACAAACCTCCAAGCAAAATCACGACGAAGACCAAGGTTGAGATTTAAATTGATCGTGCCGAATGTTGCATCGGCCATTGGAAGGACTGCGGTTTCGGGATTGTGGACGAGAACTGCTGCGTGATCTTGATCGATATGGATGATGGTGTTGATTGCGCAATTCGACGACTTCCTGCCTAATCGACGCAATAAAGGGTGGCACGCGAACTGCGACGCGATCAATTGAGAACGCACTTGTGCCTAATTGGCCCTCACAGTCGGAAGAATTGTTGAAAGACATGTTTTTACACAAAACCCGCACACAGCACACACCAAAAATAAAATAAAGTACTTACAGTTTTTAATGCCACTAAAAACACAACAAATAATGTCACTTTCCGTCGGGGGTCACCACTTTAGGTGAGATAAGGTCAAATAACACAATGAAACAAATGAAACAAATGAAATCAAACGGGACTAACAACTTAACAATATATTTACAAAACTAGAACAATGAAATTAGAAGTGAAAAGAACTGAGAATAAAACTAGAAGACTTAGCAGATGAATTGACTTGAACTGTAGAAAATCGAATTAGGAAGTGTTAATGTTTTGGAAATGAAAATGTTAGGAAAACTATTAGGGCGGAGCTAGAAGCATTTAGATGAAAGTAGGGAACCAATTAGAAGAGAATAAAATCTGGAAATGTGAATATACAAAATACTAAGAAATAGACAGATAGAATGTTAACCCTAAACCGCTGAAGAAACCTATCATTAAAAAGCAATTAAGAAGGGACAATAGTTATTGACATCATGCAGTTAGTACGTGAAGTTGAAATGTTAAAAGGGATTATAGAAAAGTCCAAGTAATAAAGTTATTTGCAGAGAACACAATAGATAGGTACATACACAAAAGATTTGAAATAGAAATATTAAGACAGATATTTACATAATGAGAATAACAGAACAATACAACACAATTTGAACAGAAAATTTGAAAAGATATTTACAAGCAAGAATAATAAAAATAGAAATATATACAGAAATATTTAAACATGATTTGGCGGCCAGGTATGCGCGGCCACAATAACAGTGGTTAAGTGAAACTGTATGCTTCATCTATCGCTGCCGCTGCTGCTGCTGCTGTTGGTTCTATCGTTGTTGCTTGTTGTTTTCTTTTTTTTTTGAAATGTATTTATACAGCAATATGTACAATGTTTTCTCGGTGGGGCAGGACCGTCAAGATGCTCTGAGCCCCTATTGTAATGCTCGAAACACGTGTATTCTTGTTTGAATTCTTCGTCGTCCTTTAAATGCTTCGGCAATTTGTCCCACGCATAATAACGGTCCAGGTAATTAATATGATCCAATAGATACTGTCTTGGTAGAACCGCTATCTCTTCAGATGTTTCAATAACCAATTTTTCTCTTTCAATTTTTTCAACACTTTACTAATATTAGATATTTCATTTCTTATCTGCTCCATGGTATTTCTTATCTGTTCCACGGTACTCATTATACTGAATTAAATTGAAAAGAACATCCTAAATGTAGGTGTCCTAACGCTGACGCTGCTGTGTTATTTTTAATAATGGTAATAGTTTTGTTGTTAGGGGGGGTGTTACTTAAATTAATTGCATCCTTAATAAAAGTCTTCTATTCTTGCACCTGACGTGGCATTAATTCTTGATGTTGATCATGTATTTTATTTATTTGTTCCTTAATAAAGTCCATAAAAACAGTTCTATAATCATCCAACATTCTTAAAACAAATGTCTTTGTATTTTCTTTTTCTCTTTGGAAAACTTCATCAATTATCTGCTCTATTATAGTTTGTAAACGATCGGTGCTACTTGCAATTTTAGAATCAATCATTGTTTGTACAGATGCAATAACATGATCGATCCTGTTCTGAACACGTTGTAACTTGTTATCAAAGTAATTTTTATTTACCGCATCGTTAGGATTAATGGGAGATTTCACGTTACAAACTCGTCTATTTTCTATATCAAGGTCACCTTCTGTAGTAAACATGAAACCGAATCTTGTAATTTTATTAAAATTTACTGATGATGACATTGGTCCACCACCGCCACCACCAGCAATATCCGTAGAGCATTTTGACTAACCGAATTTGTTTACGCACATTCTAGCATTGATTTTAATCTACTACTGTATGTCAAATGCAAAGTAGGATAATTTATTCGTTTTAAATAATCAACCCCGCCTCCCTCAATTTAGAAATTATGGACGCTATTTCATTTGTATGAGTATGATTGCCGGCTGCTTCCGAAGCTAAAAGCAACCTTAGTCGGTCAACTATTTCATTAATGTCGTCAAAATAAACATACTCGATAGGTTTCTCGTTATATACCATGTTAGTCCTTTGGCACTGTTTTTACTTCTTTGTTTACTAGACAGGTATCTTGGTAATCTTGTATTGAGTTCGAAATAATGGCTGTATTATTTCGGTATATATAAAAGATCTTCCCACACTTATTCGTTTTTTTGGGTTAAAATCACGTCGATGTGCGTTTGTTAATTCTAATATCTCTTTATAATTTTTTAAGTCGTGTTTTTTGTAACCGGTAGGTGTTCTTTTGAATATTAATTCAAATAAACCTGGTGTTCCACAAAAGAGAACATTCCTTATTTTTATGTTATTGTCATCATCAATTACCAATTCGCTATCTCCCATAGTCAATTTATTAATTGCATGATTGAAATTAATGCTGTATGTGGTGTCGAATTTATTCAAACTATCTTTTAAAAATCCCTCTATATATCCTCTTGCTAATGACGGATACTGATTCAAATATTCCGATAAATCAACAGCACCACTATTTGCATTCATCATTTTTATCATCATTTCTATAGGTGGGAATTGTTGCTGTTGCAGGTGAAGATTTTCTTCTTTTCATCTTTTTCCGCTTGTCTTTCTTCGTGCTCTACTGTTGATGTTCCTTTATTTGGATCGTGTGACGTTGAATAAATATCAGTCCTTTTTCTTTTAAAATATGGCGTTGAAAGTTGCTGTTCCCGATTATTATCAGACGGCATCGTTAGCGATTCTTCTTCTTCTTTCTTGATGTCAACGAGATTATTTGTCGTTTCATTTACAATTTTCGAAAGGGGTTCAATTACCGGACTTAATATACGCCTAACGGATTCTTTTTCCTGTTTACGACCCAATTTTAAATTTAAATATTTCTGTCTTACGGATTTAGATAAGGTTGAGAGGCTCTTTTTGACCACTTTGTCTTTAGATAGGATCGAATAGCAAACTGAACATTATAATTGTTTTTCGGCATGCGCTTGGTCCACATATAATTGCCCTTATCTAATTAGGGAATGATGATGATAATTTTGATGACTGTATCCATCTTGGTTGTCTAAATGTTAGTCGAAATTGAGAAGATAGAGAGATGTAGGTTGTTGTACAATTTTCAGTATATGACTAAGGAAAACATCCAAAATTTCTGCTTGTATACCACACAAGCATGCACACATACGCACACACACGCCTATAAATACGTGAGAGATAAAACAGAAAAGTCAGTTGTTATGATAATTCATCGGAAGAAAGATGTTCTGATTTATTTGATTAATAACTTACCACCGGGTGGATACCATTATTGCGGACCGGGTACTAAATTATCTAAACGATCCACTTGATAAAGCTTACAAAGAACACGATATAGCCTAATCAAAAAATAATTCAATAACAGGTCGACATTTAGCTGATAGACTATTAGAAGAGAAGGCGTGGCAACGTGTTAAACATAAAGATTCAAATATTGGTGAAAAAACCACATCTTTACTTGTCACTAGGGCAATGAAAATTAAAAGAAAACTTGGAATGGGTTGTTCGAAATTAAAAACAAAACGACGACAAAGATAAACCAAACGAAAGGCTAATACTAAAATACTGAAACAGGCTTTTCGTAGAGCAATCGTAAATAAAGTTATTGATAAAATAAAAAAAAATAAATAATGCTGTGATATCAAATCATTATCTACGAATGCTATGAAAGCGGCAAGGTAAGAGAAGCCAGCGGTCGCAAAAGGATACAAGTACCCCGAATAATTCCGATACCGAAACGTGGTGGTTTTTTACCACTGATTCCGGCCATTTTAGCAGGAATATCGGCTATAGGAGGATTATCAGGCGGTGTGGCAAACGTCGTTAAGACCATCAATGACGCAAAAGCAGCAAAAGAACAACTTGAAGAAGCTCAACGTCATAATAGAACTATAGAAGCTATATCTCTTGGTCGGAAAGGAGACGGACTGTATTTGAAACCTCATAAATCTGGCATGGGGTTGTTTTTAAAAACGAAAAAAAAAAAAAATTTCCACTAAACTTACCCTTTCGAGCGCTTACGAATTATGAGGTAGCTCAGTATGCGCGAAAATTAAAAATACCCCATTTTCGAGGAGTATTCATGAGAGACGCTCTACCGCGACATGGTGCTAAAAAATATGAAAGTGCGGTAATTAATTTGGATGAAACGAAAAATCCGGGGACACATTTTTGTTGTTACATAAAAAGAAATCGTGAAATCCTTTATTTTGATAGTTTCGGTAATTTAAAACCACCTCCGGAACTAATCAAATACTGGCAAAGTCAAGGTGGTTTATCAAGCATCACTGATGAACCTAACAGAATTCATTATAACTTTGATTCATATCAAACCTACAATACATATAACTGCGGACATTTATGTCTGGAATTTCTCTATAAAAATTCAAATATATAAACTTCCGTAGTCAGTCATGTCACAAACGTTCACCGTAACAGGTAGAAAAAGTATTCTTTCGGCAGATTTTTATCCCCCGATCGAATTAGACGAGCGATATCAATATTCAATTGCATTAATTGGGTTTCACACTTACAATAGCATTCCAAACATCCAAGAGGGTAATAATAACAAGTTTTACTACATCGTTGAAAGTGACGAAAACAATAATACTAATAATAGTAGTAGGAGTTCTGAGGAGAGCGGGAATAAAGTTATAACTATTCCAACAGGTTCATTTGAAATTTCCGATTTAGAGGACTTTCTACAATTGCAATTATCCCCGCCGAATAGTACATATACAGTGCGTCGCAAGTATTTGAGTCTAAAACCGAACAATAATACATTGAAGGTAGAGTTACAGTGTAAATACAAAGTAAACTTTATTCCCGAAGACAGTATTGGGAAACTATTAGGATTTTCACCGAAAATCTTACAAGAGAATATTTTACATGAGTTCGATTTACCAGTCAACATTATTCAGGTGTCTACGATTCGTATAGAGTGTAACATTGCTACCGGTTCCTACTGTAACGGATTATCCTGTCATTCAATATACGAATTTGCTCCTGCTGTTGACCCTGGCTACTCTATTAATATCGAACTAAGAAATCTTACATTTCTGCCAATCGATAACCGACGATCTATAAGTAATATAACAATTAAAATAGTAGACCAAAATTCTGAGTTGGTTAACTTTCGGGGAGAAGGGATTATTGTTCGATTAGAATTAAAAAAACAAAATGGGTCTGGTATTTGATAATCATTATCAAACATTCGATATGAGAAAAATGTATAAATTTGAGAATATTAACAATAGTCGGTCATTTAGCAGAAGATCGTCAATGGTAATTAATGGACGTTATCATCATCTATTACCGGAAAATCGAAAATTCTTGGAAAGTATAGGATTGAAAATTAGAGAAAACGATGGAAAGTAATAAACTGCAAATGTTTACCAATCCCATCTATGAGGCAAAAAGAGGAAATACATACGTATCCAACTGAAACGAAAGCATGTAATAATAGCGACGAATGTGAGATAAATATTAATCAACTAGACGCATTTTTGGACATGAGTGATGAAGCGTTAATTATTGACGTTACAATCGAATTAAGTGGAGATTGTTATGTATGACTGACTTAAATATTTACCTTCTAGCAATTAACCCATTAGTGCATAATGTATCTTATAATGGACGCTCATATTTCATTTTCTGCTGACGTTATTAACGTATGCTCAGACAATCAGTTCATCTAGGGTGGATCCCAACACTATAGATCTGTAAACCACCGCAGTTATTGTAAAGACCTTCACGTGTAAAGTGAGCTGTTGGCTTTGATATGTTTCCCAATTCAAATTCCGCGCGGCATGGTGGGTGAGTATTTTTTTGTTGCCATTGTAAAATTATGTTTCTTTTTTTAATATATTTTAGGGAATTTCGAAGGTTATGTAAAGACTCTTATGAGTTTATTTTTTTTTCGTGTATCCCCCATATTGGGAAATTATATTTAAAATTTACGTCCATTATAATGGACTCTATGCATTTTGGTCACACATCTCTTTTTCAGATTATCTTTGCATCAGTTATTAAAACTTATGGAAGAAAATGAGGATAATCAACCGAATGAAGTATACATATTACCACCTGATGAGAAGTCCGAAGAAACGGAGGAAGACAGCGATGACTCAGATCAAGAAACTGCAAATCCTAATCACTTTTCGAGAGGAATTTTGAGTCAACCATGTGAAGTTCGCTATGTTGATTCTGACTTTGATGAAGATGACAACATACCCCTTAGTGTTATGAGAAGTAATATAATTAATAATTATAATACAAACAATATAATGTTAAATTCTGCGTCCACGTCAACTGATACCTGTCCTCTCAAGCGCCAAAAAAATACTTCGACTTGGTCAGATAAAATCCCTGTTTACAAACTTGCAACTGAATGCAATCCTAAACCACCTTCAGCCGAGGCTCGTTTGGCAGAAACACCTTTGGATTTCTTTTCTCTTTTTTGGGATGATAATTTTATAAACAACATTGTGACACAGTCAAATATATACTCACAACAGAAGAATAACAATCTGAATATTACCAAAGACGAGATATATACAATTTTTGGAGGAATGTCGTTGTCAGGATATTCAAAATGTCCAAACAAACGAATGTACTGGTCGAGTTCTGAAGATGTTCCGAAATTGTTATTCAACAGCATGAGACTAAATAGGTTTGAGGCAGTATTACGACATTTACACTTTAATGACAATTCTTCTATTGATACTACTGATAAATTGTATAAATTACGCCCACTTATAAACCACCTCAATGATAAGTTCAAATTGCACGGTGGCTTAGAAGAACTAATTTCTATAGACGAGAGCATGATACCCTACTACGGCAAACACTACGCTAAACAGTATATCAAGGGTAAGCCAATCAGATTCGGATTTAAAAATTGGGCTTTATGCACAAGTACGGGTTATTGTGTGTCTTTTGATATATATACTGGAAAGTCAACAAATGAGCAACGATTTGGATTAGGCGGGGATGTTATTGTGTCACTATTGAAAAAGGCTGAGATTTGTTCTAACTTAGGTTACAAAGTGTTCTTCGATAACTATTTTACAGGTATACCTCTCCTTATTCATCTGTCAGGTTTACAAATATGTGCAACTGGTACTATTCGAGAAAATAGAACCGAACGATGTCCTTTTCCTGATAAAAAGGCTTGGAACAAAAAATCGAGAGGAACTTACATGTTTCTTGGTAGCGAAAAAGTGTTATTAGTGCAGTGGAAGGACAATAAAGTTGTTACACTGGCTTCAAATTTTGCTGGTAATAGCATTGTCAAGACATCTCGCTGGTGTAGGGCAACCAAAGCCAAAAAACTTATCGAATAACCAGCAATGATTGCAACGTATAACAAAGGTATGGGAGGGGTAGATAAAATGGACGGACTAGTAGCCGTTTATAGAACGCGTATACGACAAAGAAAATGGTATTGGCCTATTTATGCCTATTTATTTGACGTCAGTATAACCAAGGGATGGTTGCTGATGAAAAAATTAAAACCAAAAAGCCCCCACTGTGCAAGTCTTCTTAAATTTCGTAGATATTTAGCTCAAAGTTTACTAGAAAAGTATGGGACCCGCCCTATAAGAGGGCGAATCTCTGCAGTGACTCATGATGTTCGATTGGATAATATAGGACATATTGTCTTGTACTCTGAAACTCATCGAAGATATAAGCAGTGTGGTAAAAAAGCAAATTTCATTTGTGAAAAATGCAAAGTTGGCTTACATCCTAAAGTATGCTTCAAATTATATCATTCAACATAGGTGATCATATGAATAATATAACATAGGTATATATTTTTTTAATGTTTCGTTCCTTACTATTGTTACTTGTATAGTTTTCACTATTGTCAGTATCTCCATGTTTAAGTTGTACTTATATAAAAACTGCGTAAACTGCTTTAAATTTTGTCCACAAATAAACATTATATTAATTTTGATTTTTCACTTTGGTATCCATATTGCATAAGGTCCATTTAAAGGGACATACCCCGCTGACCAATCCGAAAATGCAACTCCCTTTCGTTCTCACATAAACCTTTCCCAAGATCAAAATAAACTTAATTATATAAAAAAAAAACAAAAATTAAACAAATAATAACTTTATGCACTAATGGGTTAAGGAAGCATCTGTTAAAAGTCTTACTATTAGAAATATTTACCTGTCTAAAAATTAAGAGCCATTATCATTAGTGACGAAGACATTTTACATACTTTCCAGAATATTGGTAAAAACGCCCTGTTATGTATGACTTACCAACTAAAACATTTACTTTCTAGCAATTAAGGAAACATCTGTTAAAAGTCTTACTAATAGAAACATTTACCTTTCTAAAAATTAAGAACCATTATCATTAGTGACGAAGACATTTTACATACTTTCCAGACTATTGGTAAAAACGCCCTTCTTGCCAAAAGGGATAAAAAGCAACCCATTTAACAAGAAGTCAGTTAGTTGAAGTCTGTAGTTGAGTACTTGTCATGTAACAAGCGATACAATAAAGTTCTTATTTCAACCAAAACTCATTTTTGCATTCTAATTAAGTGGTGATCATACTGAGGTATATCACTATTTGAATCGCGTTAAGTTCCGTTGATAGGAAATCATCAAAGACTTACTTAGTGAAAACGTGAGATTTGCTAGTTCTTTGTGCTGTTTCTTATTAACTTTGTGGAAACACTCTGCTTCCGGAGTTATTCAAATATAGAAAGGAAGATCTGCGACAGACATAAGTTTATTCGAACCATAAACGAAGTTCCGTCGTAACAAATTGGCGCAGTCAGTAGGATATTCCCCCGCGAGATCCTGAATAATCAACCTTTTGGAGGATCCTGGACACAAGCCTAAGAAGGATTCTTCATTTTTGCTGCTGGGAAGCATAGCCCAACGTCTGAGGACAACTTCAAGAAATTTTCCCTGACAAACATTAGCTTTGTCTTCTAAAGGTAGGAATTATTAAAGTTTATTTATCTTAATCAGTGCCACTGTAAACTCTCATGCCATTGGGATTAAATTCTACCAACTCGTCGGGAATGGAAGGTACAAGTAGGCAAACTCTTGATAAAGATATATTTTTATTATTAGCCAATACGATCCCCAAATTCGACGGCGGATCAAACGGTGTATCATACGATAGGTTTCGAAATGAAATCACATATATAGTAGACAAATGCAGCCAAGATCAGAAAATCCTGTTAGAAAAAATCGCTTTTTCTAAACTTGAAGGAGCAGCCTTAAAATCTATTTCAAATCGAGCTATATATTCTTTGGAAGATTTATTATTGCATTTCTCTACTTTGTATGACGAGCAAAAGGACTATGCTCGCCTTTTATGGGAAATTCATCACATTAATTATAAATTTAGAAATGTAAAAGAGTTATATTCACAAGTAGCTCCATTGAGGGACTCGATTTGTAGCACATTAGTCACAAAAGCCAGCACAAAAGATGGTCGGAAAATTATAAACGATATTTTTGAAAATGTTGCAATCTCTTGTTTTATCAGACAATTACCTTCAAAGATATTTTCAATGGTAGCTAATAGAAAAGCGAATACTTTAGAGCAGACTTACGAAATTGCTTTAGACAGCGAAAAATTACTACAATTAAAGAATATCGAGCGACAGGTACATGAGCAACGTTTATTAAACAAGCATCAAAAATCTAAGAGTAAAGATCCTAAATTCAAACCTAGATTTGTTAGATTCGAGAAAAGTAATGAATTAGGTTCAGAACATAGGACTAACTCTAATAATGTAGGTTTATCATGCTCATACTGCAAGGAAAATGGTCACGAAAAATCTACTTGTTATAAATATAAAAATTAACAAGCTCAATACTCATCTAAACCTATCAAATCTATAGAACAAAAAGAAATTTCGAACTCTTCTGATGACAAAATAAATTCCCCAATGAATAATTTAAACTTATCAATGGAATCGTTAACGGAGAGCACCGATTCCGAATAAAATCTCAAGCCTCTCTACGTTCGAACTCGGTAATTAATTCAATTAATAATCTAAATACATTACCGTATGTTAAATTTAAAATACAAGATAAACGTTATAAATTACTAGTAGATACGGGTGCATCCGTCAATCTTATAAAATTCAACAGCAATCTTCCTAATCCGAATAAAAAAGATAAGACTCTACTTAACGGCTTTAATTCAAACCCTTTTTATTCGCTAGGAACAATTAATGTAAATTATAAATCAAAACCGATCAAATTTCACGTAATTAATCAAAGTAACTTAGAGACAGATGGAATAATAGGTACCGATTTCTTTTCTACAACAAAAACATCAATTAACTACAACGAAAACACCATTTATATAAAAAACAGTAAAATAAAAATGTATTTTGATAAAAGTAGTTGTCTTAATGTAATAACTGTTCAACCATGATGCGAACAAATTGTCAGCCTAAAATGTGACAAAAAACGTTACAAAACCAACAACAGCTATTACTTTCCAAAAATAAATTTAAATAACGAAATCATATTCCCTGATAGTTATGTGCGCATAAACGACCGGCATGAATTTATCACAAGCGATATAAACTTATCAAATGAACCAAAAATAATAGAAACAGAAGAAATAGCACTACTACCTATAAATGAAAGTCAACTCATTCGCACTGTGCAAAAATCAAACGGAAATTTCAAGAAAAGAATATCAATACTCTTCGACCAACTTAGGACACAACATCTCAACCAGGAAGAAAAGGAATCCTTGAAAAAAATAATTACTCGATTCCCTGAAATATTTCACTTAGAGGACGACCACCTAACAACGACTTCCATACTGGAACATCACATTGTCACAACCGATGAAAAACCGGTACAGGCAAAGACATACCGGTACCCGAAAGTCCATCAGGAAGAAGTCGATCGCCAAATTCAAAAAATGCTTGACGATAAGATAATTAGACCAAGTTACTCGCCCTGGAGGTCGCCCCTTTGGGTGGTCCCAAAAAAAATTGACGCCAGTGGAAAGCGCAAGTGGAGGATAGTTATTGACTACCGTCAATTAAATTCTAAAACAATCGATGATAAGTATCCACTGCCAAACATAGAAGAAATACTGGACAACCTGGGAAAAGCGCAATACTTCACCACTTTGGACCTTACATCTGGGTTTCACCAGATAAAGATGGCTAAAGACTCTATTGCAAAAACAGCTTTTTGTGCTAATGGGAAAAGTTACGAATTTCTCAGAATGCCGTTTGGTTTAAAGAACTCACCATCATCATTCCAACGATGCATGAATTTAGCACTACAAGGCCTAACCCCTCATCAATGTTAGGTCTACATTGACGACATTGTCATCTTTGGGAAATCTCTTACAGACCACAATGAAAAACTAACAAGAGTTTTCGAGAGATTGAAACAGCATAATCTGAAGATACAAATGGATAAAAGCGAATTCCTTAGAAAAGAAACTACTTTCTTAGGACATCTAATCACCGACAAGGGTATAAAACCTAACCCAGAAAAAATCAAATGCGTCAAGGAATTTCCTGTCCCACGAAAAATAAAGGATATAAAAGCTTTCCTAGGGCTGACAGGCTACTACAAGAAGTTCATACCCAACTACGCAAAGATATCAAAACCCCTTACACAACTTTTAAAGAAAGAAGAAAAATGGGTCTGGACTCAAGAATGTCAAAGAAGCTTTGAAGTACTTAAAGAGAAACTGATATCCTCTCCAATATTACAATATCCGAAGTTCGATGAACCCTTTATCTTAACCACCGATGCCTCAAAATTTGCAATAGGCGCAGTACTATCGCAAGGACCAGTAAGAAATTCACTACCAGTCGCATACGCTAGCCGCACACTAAATCCAGCAGAAACCAGGTACAGCACTATTGAACGAGAATTACTCGCTATTGTATGGGCGACGAAACATTTTCGACCATACCTTTATGGACAGAAATTTACCATAATCACGGATCATCAACCCTTGAAATGGCTGTTTTCGATTAAAGACCCTTCATCGAGATTAATGCGCTGGAGACTGAAACTGGAGGAGTATACGTACGAAATTATCCACAAACCAGGAAAACAAAACGCAAACGCTGACGCACTTTCACGAATTTACCCTGTAGAAGAACTCTCACCAAGATCAAGAGAATTATACGAAGAAATCGATGGATTAATGGAACAAGTTGATACAATCCCTAACATTGAAAATCCTGCACCATCAAACAACACCATCACCGCTGAAAACATCAACAATGAACAGCAGTCAAACAGAGAAAATCAACAGGTAACTACCAACCAACTTCCGGAAAACACCGAATTAATTATCATACCGGTCAATCTAAACGACAAACAAATAAGAGGAATACTAGAGATACCAATCTAAAGGAAATCACCGACAATATCACGTTCGTTAACCCCAAATCCAATGAAAAAGTAACTTACGTTTTTTATAAAAGTGATACTAATGATAGCTATAGACAAAACGTAAAAGATATTATAGATATTGAACAGAATGCCAATAATATAATAATTATCGAATTAAACAATTCTCTACATAAGCTTATAAAATCATGCACAAAAGATATCAACAAAAATATAAGTATAACGAATAAATTCCCAGACCTAATTCCCGAGGAAATAAAATTATCTATTATCAAGAGATATCATGAAAATGCCACACACGGGCACAAAGGAATCCATGAAACTTTGAACAAGTTACACAGAAATTATGAATTTCCGAAAATGCAAGCACTAACAGAGAATCTAATAAAGAAGTGTGTTTACTGCCAACAACACAAAATCTATCGACAAACGATGACGATCCCATTAAAAATAACAAAAACACCAGACCAAATATTCGACCGCGTTGACGTAGACTCAGGACAGCTCAAGCTAGGAAAAATAAAATATAATTTACTAGTATTCCAAGACCAATTATCAAAATTTGCCCAGGTATACACCACTCTTGAAGAAATAAATGGAAACTTCGTAAAACAAAGCCTTTTACAATGGATATCGGCATTTGGATTTCCGAAGAGGATTCATAGTGATCGAGGCAAGGAGTTTGTTAACGAAACTATTCAAAATCTAATATCAACCCTTAATATCAAATGGACAAACAGCGCCGTCTACCATCCCCAAAGTAATGGTGCAATTGAAAGATTTATAGCAACGTTAAAGGAAACCGGCAAAACACTATACGAACAATACAAAAGGAAATACAATAATTTCGAACTCATGTATCTTGCAGTACATGCCCACAATACGGCAATAAATACATCAACCAAATTTTCCCCATATGAAATAGTTTATGGAATGAAACCACCAAACTTATTGGAAGAACCAATCGAACAAATACCAGAAGGAAATAAGACATTGGAAGTACAAAACTTACGTCAACAAGCAAAACAAAATCAAGATAATGCAAAAAGAAAAGCGAAAGAACGGCATGATAAAACCGCCTCACATAATGTACCAGCTTTCGAATTAGGAGAAAAAGTATACCTAAAGAAACCAGTAGGAACAAAAAAGGTATGGACAGGCCCTTTCGAAATAATAAAGGTTATAAGCGAAAGGAACTACCAAATAAAAACCCCTAAAAGCCAACCTACAGTGAACATAGAAAATTTAAGAAAGGCTAATTAAATCCTTTCTTTTCAGATGCTGTTGTTATCGATACTTCTTCTTTTAACAATTTCCAAGGCCCAAACCGATGACGTTAAAATCACACCGTTAAAAGCAAATTCAGGCATATATCTAAGAACAATGTGAAATCTAAAATTAATTCAAGAAGACTATTCGATTGTAATTATCACCGATCTTCGCCCACTATACGAAGCAAATTTCAAAACCTCACGACTTGTAACTAAATTGGAGATGTTGGAAGAAAAACTAATTGGATCTCATCATTCCTATGTCCACAGCTTAACATTAAAAAGATCTGTCAAACGCATAAATACAGAACTACATATGATCACGAATGCTCTTCCACGATCCCAACATAAACGTGGATGGTTTGACCTGCTAGGCACTGCTTTGCATACCGTCTTTAGTGTAATGGACAGCGAAGACGAAACTCACATTAATTTAGCTCTACAACAATTACAAGAAGGTGCAACAAAAACCTTCCAGTTGATAGATGATACCGTTTGTGTCGTGAAAGACACCATTAAATCATATAAAGAAAGTTTAGAATCTCTTAAGTTAAATGAACAATTAATATCCGAAAATATTTACAAAATTCGAGATCAGTTAAACTCGCAATCAAAAACAATTCACGAATTATTATCTACTATAGAACAAGAGATTGAAAAGATCAAAATACAATTATTATTTTCTAAATTACGAAAACTACCTCCGAGCTTACTTGAAAACACAGACGTATTGCAATCATCAACTACTTATCAACAACATATTAAAAACAATCAAAATTTTCCTTTCATAATATCAGTCACGAATTTCTATAAATTTGTTGATTTATGTACAGTCAAAATGTTTGCTAACACTGACACTATTATATATAAAATAAAAGTACCATTGGTCAACAAAGAAACATACACGTTATTCAAAATTCATCCCGTACCCATGAAATCAAAAATAAACAACCAATACAATATTTTAATTCCCGAAATACAATACATGGCACCCGATTATAATAAAGGACTTTATATTCCAATTCCTTTTATTAATCAACTTGAACAAGTTGAAAATACATATTATGGACGCCAATTAAATCCTCTCCAAAACGATGAACATCCCACATGCGAAGGTTCCATGTTACTCAAGAAGCAATGGACCCCCAGTTGCAACATCATATCTATTCCCCTGCGGGATAGCGAAGCAATACCTTTGGAAATGAATTAATGGCTCATCCTAACGGGAGGACGATCAACGTTCGCATATACATGCGGAAATAGGAACATAATCATAAAGGAAATCCACTCCAACAGCATATTGGAAGTAAGCAGATCCTGCACTGGGTTACTCGACAACCGAAAGAAACTAACCGCCATAACCAACAACAATGTGACCATCAACACTACCATTGAAGAAATCCCAATACCAGTGGACTGTTACATAGAACAAGAGGGAACCGCGGACAAACTACAATTTGAACCCCTTCAAATGCATCATCTGAACCTTGACGAACTTAATCTCAATAGACACAGACTCGATACTATACTACATGATGTACGTCAAGAAATAAAACGCAGCTGGATCCCTATTTATAACCGGAATTACTTGGTCCTACTTGGAAACAGCTTTTCCGCAATATTAGTGGTTCTTTGTTTGTGTTACTGTTGTTGCCCACAGTGCTTAAAGTGCTTCGAATGTTTAAAAATACTTAAACCGCGAAATGGTTGTGGAATGCCTTGCATAAAAATATGCAACATAGTGAAAACCAAGAGAACGACAGCCGGTCTACCAACCAACCAACCATACGTTATTCCACAGCATCCAAAGCAACTTCAGCACCTGCCCTTGACACTTTAACGTCCCTAAACATCAACGAAGAAAAAGAAAACATCAAATTTGCAAATTGGACAATGTCAAAAAGATTATAAATAAAAATCCATTTTTTTCACGTTTACATGTATAAGATAATGATAGCTCTTTTCATATAGGATAAGTTTTGTAATGTAACAATGTTACTAAAAATTTTATAATTAGGATTAAGAAAACATTATAAAAATTCTTAATGAGGGAGGAATTGTTATGTATGACTGACTTACCAACTAAAATACTTACCTTCTAGCAATTAAGGAAGCATCTGTTAAAAGTCTTACTAATAGAAATATTTACCTGTCTAAAAATTAAGAGCCATTATCATTAGTGACGAAGACATTTTACATACTTTCCAGACTATTGGTAAAAATGCCCTTCTTGCCAAAAGGGATAAAAAGCAACCCATTTTAACAAGAAGTGAGTTAGTTGAAGTCTGTAGTTGAGTACTTGTCATGTAACAAGCGATACAATAAAATTCTTATTTCAACCAAAACTCATTTTTGCATTCTAATTAAGTGGTGATCATACTGTTAGAATCGCGTTCCGTTGATAGGAAATCATCAAAGACGTACTTAGTGAAAACGTGAGATTTGCTAGTTCTTTGTGCTGTTTCTTATTAACTTTGTGGAAACACTCTGCTTCCGGAGTTATTCAAATATAGAAAGGAAGATCTGCGACAGACATAAGTTTATTCGAACCATAAACGAAGTTCCGTCGTAACAAGATGCAGCAGCACCAGCAACGACGCGTCTCAAGACGGCGGCGGAGAAGCACCTCANAACTTTGTGGAAACACTCTGCTTCCGGAGTTATTCAAATATAGAAAGGAAGATCTGCGACAGACATAAGTTTATTCGAACCATAAACGAAGTTCCGTCGTAACAAGATGCAGCAGCACCAGCAACGACGCGTCTCAAGACGGCGGCGGAGAAGCACCTCATCAGGCTCAAATTAGATTAACCAACAACGCAGCTGCATTTCTCTTTGAATACATAAGTTATGAATTAAATGGTATTGAAGTGGACACAGTACACGATCCCGGCATAACAAGCACCGTTAGAGCCCTACTATTATACAACAGTAGTCAAAGCCAAGCACTTAATATTGCCAGTTGTAATTATGTGGATCCTCGCACTGAGGGAACATTTATACTTTCACATCAACAAAAGCAACAATTTCTATTTTGCATACCTCTGAGTTTTCTTTTCGGTTTATTTCAGGACTATCGAAAAGTATTGTGTGGACGACACAAAATTCGCTTGGTTTGTTCACACACCGATAACAATTGTTATAAAACAAGTAATATTGCAAGAAAAGTAACATTTCAAACATTGAATTACGTGTAAAACACATATATCCAAATGATGCAGTCAAATTACGACTTTTAGAACAAATAGGTCAAAATAAGCTTATATTAATCCTATTTAGAAGTTGGGAAATGCATCAATTACCTTCATTACGAAATACTGATAAAGATGTATGAAAAACGTGATGTTCTAAAAGATATAACGGACTTTGATAACATAAATTTAATGGATTTACGCTTGTATTTACATTCGGAATGTTATCCCTATGAATCCCTTAAACTGGACTTTAACAAGAAACGTTATAGTGTAGTGTAGATGTATGTCGACTTCCAGAAAAGCTTTTTAAATAAAACGTACCCCGAACCGTTAATTTCGTATGCATTTTTCAAAAACAACCCCATCTTCGTTATTGACACTACGAAACAAAACGAGGCAATTAAATCATCGACGGTCGATGTGAAATTAGAATTTCAAAGTCGCGAAATTTTTCCAGCCAATACAAAGGCATATTGTATTATTGTACACGACTGTTTGGTCGAATATCTCCCTCTTACCAATATTGTACGAAATTTGATATAAAGTATCAATTTATTCACTTAGATAATCAGTGTCGATTTGAAAGTTGCATTGTCGTTAATTGTTTGTTTTTTTTGCCGTAAAGGACAAAGAAATAGAAAAAATGTCTAGTATTCTTGACGTGCAAGGATTTTGTCTTCGTGAATTCGAGAAAAAAAATTTTATACCTAAAGAATTATGTATATATGACGGAGAACGCACGGTACATTTTGTATTCCCCCCACCGTGTCGAATTAGGAATTGACACCTGCTGATAGGGAACAAGTAAATTGGCTCGAAGAAAATTATCATGGAATTAAATTCAACGATGGTTATGTAGCCTTGAGTCAAATCCCATTTATTCTAGAACGCTATTTATCATATTCTAGTGTAATATATGTTAAAGGAAACCAAAAATACNAACTAATCATTCACAGATTCAGTTACGTGCATGTGTAGATGCTGATTTCGCTAGTGATATCTCAGTCAAGAGAAGTATCACAGGTTTTCTAATAAAGATGAATAATAACGTGATTGAATGGAAAACTAGAAAACAAAATGTCGTAGCTCTATCTTGTGGCGAATCTGAATATGTAGCGTTATCATCTTGTATAAGTGAATGTTTATTTCTTGGACAAATGTGCTCTGAAATTTTAAATCGTAACATATTTCCAATTCATGTATTTGAGGACAACCAATCTTGTATTAAAATGACACAAACTATGGAAACTAAGCGTACGAAACATATAGATGTTCGTCACCATTTTGCGCGAGAGTGTGTTGCCGAAGAGAAAATTATTTTAAGTTATGTAACTACTAAAAAACAGCAAGCTGACATGTTAACTAAACCCTTGGCTAATCCAAAGTTTAAGTATTTTAGAGACTGTCTAAATGTAAAAGAAATTAAAAAAAAAAAAACTTGCTGATTTTTAGTAGAATTATCCGAAGTACAGAATTGCAGGGAAGTAATGTTTGTAGCATTTCTGTAGTAAATTAATATCTATGATTAGTATCTATGAGAAGAAAGGTGTAAGCGTTTTGCAGAGGAAGATGAATGTTTATGTACGTTGTTAATCTTTATCATTAAAAATGTTTGTTGAGTCTTTTTGCTGTATTGATTAACCGGAATCGGTAAGAAAGAATAGTAACGACCATAGGTTATGGGCCCAGTAGCAACGAGAAACATACTGGTTAATTGTTTCATAACTCGTTTTTAAAAAGAGGAAACTATCAACGTTTACGAACTGGAATTTTGGACGTAACGAAAAAGGAAGATGGCGACTCAACATCAAATCACTGTAAAACCGTTTGATGGGAATGGCTTTTCAAATTGGCAATTTAGAGTAAAATTGTATCTGGAACAAGTTGATGTGGTACATGTACTTACAGAAAATCGACCTCGTCCGGAGGACGCTGATAAGTTAGTGAAGTTTCAAAAATATGACACAAAAGCTAGAAACTTTATAGTGCAATGTTTGTCAGACAATGTTCTTGACATGATAAGAAACAGCCAAGGAAATAATGACAGCT
The DNA here is from genome assembly GCF_000699045.2 of Agrilus planipennis. Taxonomy (NCBI): domain Eukaryota; kingdom Metazoa; phylum Arthropoda; class Insecta; order Coleoptera; family Buprestidae; genus Agrilus; species Agrilus planipennis. The sequence continues at coordinate 596,363 of NW_020442463.1, read as the reverse complement.
CTTGAAGCAACCTATATGAAAAAAGGAATTTCTATGCAAGTTCATCTATAAAAGAAATTACGAAGTTTAAAATTTACCGGCAAGACATCATTAACATCATTTTTAACAGAGTTTGATCAAATAATATGTGAGCTAAAAGGTGCGGGAGGAACCATTACAGATAGCGAAGTTATTTCACAACTACTCTCAGCAATGCCTGAATGTTTCCAATCAGTAACTACAGCAATAGATGTAATGTTTTGTCAAGTTACTTTAGATTTTGTGAAAAATAAGCTTATGATGGAAGAAGGAAGACAAAATCAGAAGAATGGAGAAGCAGGAAAAAATAATAGTGATGTAGTATTTAACAGCTACTATCACAGATCAAATAAATGGTTTAATAAGGCTTCAGGAAGTGGCAATAATGGATACTATAGAAAAGAAGCTTTACAAAATCATATAACACCAGCTGAATTATGGTACAATGAAAAACCAAATTTGAAGAAAATAAAATTATTTGGATGTCAAGTATACAACATAATACCTAAAGTAGGGAAATGTATTCTAGAACCCCAATCTGAAAAACTGATAATGATAGGTTATGCTGATAATGGGTACAGATTGTGGAATGAAAGCGAAAGGAAAGTTGTACATGCAAGGAACGTGATATTTGATGAAACCAAGAATGGTAGTAATCAAAGGATTATATCCATGAATAATATAAAGAATGATAATAATAATGTAGGAAAGGAAATAACAGAAAAAGGTCAGGACTCGCGACAAGAAGGAGGGAGAAAATTTGAGACAGAAAATCAAGAACCAGCTATTGAGGAAAATGAAGAAGTGACAAGAAAGAGTAGAAGAAAAATATGCAGACCAAAATACTTGACAGATTATGTACTCGATTATGACATGGATTTCTATGCAGCACTATCAGCAGGAAATTTGTTTACGACAGTGCCAACATGTTACTCAGAGGCTATTGTACAAGATATTGGATGGAAGAAAGTTATCGAGGAGGAATTAAGTGCGTTGGAAGAGAACCACACTTGGAAATTAGTAAAACCACAAGGAAATACCGAAGAATTTGACTCAAGGTGGGTGTTTAGTGAAAAATTAGTGTCGGGAAAAGTGAAGAAAAAGGCTCGTCTAGTGACACGCGGCTTTAAACAAAGTGTAGTGACTGAAGACGTGTATGCTCCAGTAGCAAGAATGGCTAGTATTAGGATGCTGTTATCATTGTATGTGGAATTGGATTTACTTGTAAGTCAGTTGGATGTTAAGTCCGCTTTCCTTAATGGAACGTTGAAAGAACCAGTGTATATAAAACCCCCAGAGGGACTTACTATTGAAGATAAAAACTTGGTGTGCAAATTGCAAAAAGCATTATATGGGCTTCGTCAATCGCCCAAATGCTGGAATTCATTATTTAATGAAAATTTAATAGCACTTGGTTTTCAGCGATCCAAAAAGGATCCATGTTTGTACTTTAATGCAATGACTTTTCTTTTGATCCATGTGGATGATATAATACTGTTTTCACGATGTCAGAAAAATTTAAATTATGTAAAAAGTTGTCTTTCAAACAAATTTAAGATGAAAGAATTTAAGAATGACATTATAAACTTTTTGGGTTTGGAAATTACTAAATGCAATAGCATTCTGTATATCAAACAAACGGATTTAATCAAAAAGATATTGCAGAAATTTGATATGCTTGATTGTAAACCTCACGAATTACCGATGCAACCAAAACTTCAAATTGTTTGTAATGGTGATATTTCTATTTGTAATAGGAGTTTGCCTTACAGAGAACTTATTGGGTCATTAATGTATGTGATGCTTGGGACACAACCTAATTTGAGTTTTTCAATTAGTTATTTTAGTCATTTTCAAAATTGCTATACTATCAAGCATTGGAAATTTTTGAAACATACTTTAAGATATCTTAATAGAACTGTTAGATACCAATCATTTATTTTACTTTTTAACATGAATAATAATCACTCTGTATGTTATTTCAAAAAGGAAATATCTTAATGGGCATTAAATATAGATTATTCAGTAAACCAGATAATAAAATAAATAAGTCATTTCCTTTCTTGCAATGTTTACACGTAAACATTTCAAGACTGTTATTTGTCCAAATTATTAATTGATAAATACTAACGTTTGTCTTTCCCAGAGTCCAGAGTGATAGTTATTCACAATATTTAATAAAGATAGAAAATGCTATTCCAGAACATAATGACAATTTTATCTGTGACGTCAATTATCTGTAACTATAAAAGGTTTGTCTTTCCAAATTAATAACAGTATTAGAATTACCCTCATTTGATGTTAAATCTATGTCAGGATATTTTGTAAACTAGAATTAGAGAATAAAAGTTGTTATAGTTGGTGTTCCGCTTTTAATTCCATCTTGATAATAAATTCGTGTCAACACACACGTATAAAAAACTGTTTGGTGTCAGAGGTATACAACAGAAAATTTGGTGTCAGGAGTGGGATACGTGCTACATAGACGGGAAGAAACAATCGCATCGATTCTCCTGTATTTTAGTGGATTTCAATCCTTTGAGCAGTTTAAGATTCCACGTACCACGAAGCTGAAGAAAACATCGCTATAAATTGTAAGTAAATTCTTTGTCGACTTTTTGGTTCTAGTTGTACGTAAATATCCAACATTTCCAAGAAATCCTTATCAATGGCTACTCCAAACTCTACCGTTGGTTCTAATACTCAAACTGAACAATTCAATCTACAGTTCCTATGTTCCCTTATTCCTAAATCTTTTGACGGAAAGAGATCTGAATTTAATGATTTCTTAACAAATTGTAACAATGCAGTTTGTCTTGCATCCGAATCACAAAATCGTGCACTATTGGCATTTATTATTTCTAAATTAACTGGAAACGTAAGATCAATGTTACATGGCAAAACATATCAAAATTGGGAAGAACTTAAAATTATCCTTTGTACTTTTTATCAAGATAAAAAACATTATATACAGTTGATGGAAGAGTTAAATACACTAAAGCAGGGTATGAATGAATCTGTGGCATCGTTTCATGAACGTATTGACAAAGTTGTAAACAGATTGTTCGGTACAATGTCGTACAGGAATGAAAGTGATAGGGCTAGTAAAATAGAAACTATCCAGGAACTCGCACTTAGTAGGTTCATTCATCATTCACTTCCAGAAATATCTCGTTTCCTTAGATCACAAAATTTAGATAATATTTCGGCGGCTCTCTCTAAGGCTATTGAAGAAGAAAGAGCGTTAAAAATCTCCAGGGATGAATTTAAAACTTCTCCTTCATCAAAGTACTGCAATTTCTGCAAAAGAAATGGTCACCTAACTAAGAATTGCTATAAAAAACAAACCAATCAGGCAAAATCCGTTAACTTTAACCAACCATCTAACTCTAATAATACTTTTCGTAAAAAATTTTGTAGATACTGTAAAAAACAGGGTCATTTAATAGAAGAGTGTAGAAAACGCGAATTCAATAATAAAAAACGCAAAGAACTTTCTAACGGGAATACTAATAATACTAATTCGGAACAGGTACATTTAAACTCATATCAACCCCAGATGAACGCCGCATCTGTGGAAGCCGATATCCAAATGGCGTAAATAATATCACAAACTGTTTAACTTCTAACATCAATCAAACTAAATCTTTAAAACCCATTTTAAATACTAACTCTCACAAATCAAAAGTTGACACTCAAAACTCTAATTCAAATCCTCCTGTGTCAACAAATGCAAACGCACTTTCTAAATTAAAATCATCTAATTTGCATATTAATGAAAACAATACTAATTCATCTAAATCTAATATATCTCTCACTTTCAACATTTTTCTCACGCCAGAAAATACTTCCTACATCATTACCTATTATCAAGGAATCGAATTCAAATTTTTAGTAGACACTGGCGCTAATATTTCATTAATTAAACTTCCTAAACTAAAACAAACAAAATCAAAATACAATCCTTCAGAAACCTTAACCTTAAACGGACTCAGTATAAATTCACCAGTTCATACTATCGGGAGTATTCGTTTAAACTTAGAAGTCTATAATAAAAGTTTCAATATCAAATTTCACATAATTAAGCAAGAAACAAACATTCCATTTGATGGATTAATAGGAAATGATTTTCTCAAAGAACAAAATGCTGAAATTAATTTTAACAAATGTCAATTAAAAATTTCTTCACTTCCATTTCCATTACCGTTGCATTTAAATTCCAATCCAGAACAATCAAGCACCTACACGTTACGTCTTCGTTCGGAAACCTTGGTGGAAGTTGATGTCGTTAACCAAAATATTATACAGGGAATTTGTCCTGATATCACTATTAGTGATGGGGTATACCTAGCTAAGGCATTGCTTGGGGTGAATGAACGTGGAAAGGCTATTACTACAATTTTAAATACTACCAATAATTCAGTAAATGTAAAAAATATTAAGCTTCGTTTAGATCCATTCGAAGAAAATCAATTACGTATACTAAATGTAACAAAATCTCAACCTTCTTCTCATGCTAATCGTATCGAAATATTAAAACAGAATCTTAGATTAGAACACTTAAATCCAGAAGAAAAAGAATCTATATTAAACACCTGTATTAAATTTAATGATATACTTTTCCTACCAGATGACTCATTAACTAGTACGAATGCAATAGAGCATGAAATAAATGTCAATGACCCAACTCCAATTCACTCAAAAGTTTATCGTTTCCCCGAGATTCACAAAGAGGAAGTTGATAAGCAGGTAAAAAAATGCTTAAACAGGGAATCATCCGACCGTCAGTCTCTCCTTATTGCGGTCCTCTTTGGATTGTCCCGAAAAAAATCAATGCGTCAGGTAAAAAGAAATGGCGTATCGTAATCGATTACAGGAAATTAAATAACGTCACGATAGGTGATTCATACCCCCTCCCTAATATTGAGGATATTTTAGACCAGCTGGGACATTCACAGTATTCTACAACATTAGATTTAGCTAGTGGGTTTCATCAAATACCCATGAGAAAAGAAGATATTCCCAAGACGGCTTTCTCTACACCATTTGGCCATTATGAGTTTCTCAGGATGCCGTTTGGACTGAAGAACTCACCTTCAACCTTTCAAAGGTTAATGAATAATGTTCTTACGGGTCTTCAAGGACTTCAATGTTTTGTATACCTTGATGATATGTCATCTACGCAAATTCAATTACAGAACATACTAAAAAATTAGAATCAATTTTTACACGTCTCCAAACTAACAATTTACAGTTGCAACCTGATAAATGTGAAATTATGCGTCATGAGGTTGTCTATCTAGGTCATACTATCAGTGACAAGGGAGTTTCACCAAATCCGGAAAAAACAAAAGCAGTTTCATCTTACCCTATTCCAAAGAATCTAAAAGAAATAAAACAATTCCTGGGATTAGTAGGCTATTATCGTAGATTTATCGAAAACTTTTCCAAAATTGAAAAACCACTAACTTCTCTTCTAAAGAAAGATGCAAAATTCATTTGGTCCGAAGAAACTCAAAAATCATTTGACAAATTTAAAGAAATACTAACTTCCCAACCAATATTACAGTTTCCCAATTTCAAAGACAAATTTCTCCTTACTACGGACGCTTCTCATTATGCAATAGGCGCTGTATTATCCCAAGGAAAAGTTGGTTCTGATCTTCCAATCGCATACGCATCCCGTACGTTAAACAACGCTGAGTGTAATTATTCCACAACGGAAAAAGAGTTGTTGGCTGTGGTATGGGCTGTCAATCATTTTCGTCCTTACCTCTACGGAAGAAAATTTGTTGTCTACACTGATCACCGTGCTTTAATTTGGTTGTTTAATTGTAAAAATCCAAATAGTCGTTTGGTTCGCTGGCGCTTGAGATTGGAGGAATTCGACTATGAAATCCAATATAAACCCGGAAGAATAAATTCTAACGCTGACGCTCTCTGTTTTACTGTTTTAAAAATAGAATCTACACCACAATTTACATACGACAATTTTATAAAATTTCATTATACAAATAAAGAAATTCCAGAGTTCCAAATTATCAAAGATGATTTGTTTAAATATTCTCCTAACGCATTAGTATTTTCAAAAGATCTAAGTGAAAACAATCAGTGTTTTGAAGGACTAAGTACAACCCAAGATCTTAGATCTATTCCTTCAGAAGCTGATCTTTATACAGTTCATGTTTTAGAAAATTCGGACAACAAAAAGACTTTTCTCATGTTTTCTAAACTAAATTATTTTGACAAGTTGGAATACAAAGATTTATTCTATAGGTTATTAAATTTACGTCAATTAGTAAATGATCAAAAGATAACAACATTGTATTTAAAGAATCCTATCGAAAGTCATCCAAATCTAAAACCAGATATGATTAATGAAATGCTTAGTTATATTTTCTCTAAACTCAAAGTCAAAATTATCATTGTAAATAAGCCCAAAATTCAACCTCAAAATAAGGATGAAATAAAAATAATATTAGAACAGAATCATTCATCTACTCTATCGGGTCATTCGGGATTTATCAGAACATATAAGAGAATTAAAGAAAACTATAAATGGCCTAACATGAAAACTGATATACGTAATTTTATAAAATCTTGCCAGTCCTGCCAAATAAATAAGACTAATCATAAACCCGGAAAAGCTCCTATGTAAATAACAACGACGAGCGAAAGACCTTTCCAACGTTTAGCCATAGATATTGTGGGTCCCCTTACTCTAACGGAGAATGGTAATAAATACATTCTTACTATGCAAGATGATTTAACAAAGTACTCATTCGCCAAAGCTATTCCGAATCATGAATCTTTAACAATTGCTAATAGTATAGTTGAGTTCATCACTATATTTGGTATTCCAGAGAGTATCCTTTCAGATCAAAAAAAAAATTTTTGTTCAAAGATAATTAAAGATCTAAACAAATTATTCAAAATAAAACACCTTTTATCAAGTCCATATCATTCCCAAACAAATGGTGCTCTTGAGCGCAGTCATCATACGCTAAAAGAATATTTAAAGCATTATATAAACCAATTTCAGACTAACTGGGATGAATACGTTTCTTTTGCTATGTTCACTTACAATACACATATTCATAAATCCACGAATTTCACACCACACGAACTCATATTTGGTCATAAGGCATACATTCCAAATCCCTTAAACGATTTACCGGAATTTAAATATTCGTAAGAAGAATATTACTCTAATTTAAAATTGAAACTTAATAAGGCACACGAGATAGCACGCGAGTCATTAATAAAATCAAAAGAGAAATCTAAAAATTACTATGATAAAAAGATCAACAAGGTAGAATTCAAAATTAATGATTTAGTACACATTCTAAACAAAAATATTAAACCACGTCTTAATAAAAAATTAAATCCTAACCAAAAAGTACCATATAAAATAGTAAAGATACAGTAAGTGTAGAAATAAAAAAGAAATAAGTTAGTTACATATTATATTAATCTGATGAAACATTTTGTTTCAGGTTCACAAAATGATAACTAATTCGAGACATATCTTTGTACTCTTTCTTGGAATTCTTCCTAAAATTATATTCGCAACATTACCTTTTTCTATTAAACCTGTATCAAGTAATTCAGATATTTTTTATCACAATTTCGGAATGGCGAGGATGTCGGACAGCCATTTCACTTTATTATCGTTTACTTACATGTCGAATTTTGAAAATAAGTTCAATTTTATAAGCTCAATGTACGATAAAACTCTTTACTTATGCACTGAAACTCCTACTTTAACTACCTGTCAAGAAGCAGACAAATTAATTCAGTCAAAAATATCATAACTAAAGACAAAATTTGAAACAATTCTTCATCTCATAGGTAGAAAATTTACAAATAAAAGACGCGATTGCCGAGGTTTATTCAATGGGGTATCTTACGCAATGAATAGGTTATTTGGTACACCGGATTCGGAGAATACTAAATATTATAGCGTATCCATTCATTCTCTTGTCAAACAAAATCATGATGTACAGGTCTCAATGAAGCAACAAATTCATACCATATCTGATGCTATTAAAAATTATAATATCTCAGCTCAGTCATTCAGAATAAATGAAAATAAACTAAATAGTAATATCAATAAATTTAATAAATGTAGTCAAATAACAAGTAGTAAAATACAGAATCTAAAATTGGGTTAGGTCATTGATGAAAATTTTAATCATTTGTCTCAAATTATAAACAATTTACTTGAACAATACGACTAGAATTTTTCTGCGATTTTATTTGCTAGACAAAACATTCTTCATCCATCTGTAATAACACACGTGAATCTAAGAAACGAATTAATAAAAATTAAATCGAAGGGTAATATTGAGTTCCCTATTTCTTTAACAAATATTGAAGATTTCTATAAAATTTATTTTCTTCTTGATATCAGTGTGATTTATGACAGTGGTACTTATGCCTTAAGGATTCCAATAGTTCACGTACAAATTTATAATCTGTATAACCTGATACCTTTACCGGTACCAATGTCACATTCAGATGTTCATTCATATATATATCCTAATTATCCTTTTTTTTGTTGGGTACAACTAGAACTCTGTACGGCCGACTAAAGGACTTATCGCAATGTAAAAAACGTTCAGAAGAACAGTATTTGTGTTCGAAAATGATTTTATCTACCAAACATCTGAAAGGCCAGTTTGTGAGACACCCTTAAAGACTAGTTCCATCGCTCGAATTCCAAAGGATTGCCCCGTTCACAACATAAAGGCTCATTTGGAAATGTGGCATCCATTGTCTGCAAACTCATGGCTATTCATTATGTCTACGGTAAACAATTGTTTCTATTGGTTGCGAGGGTACATCAACAAACATCATCGACGTAGAATTGGATAATGTTGGAATTATAAAATTAAGATCAAGAATGCAAGTGCTTTACATATTCCACCNAAATTAAAAAAAAAAAAACTTGCTGATTTTTAGTAGAATTATCCGAAGTACAGAATTGCAGGGAAGTAATGTTTGTAGCATTTCTGTAGTAAATTAATATCTATGAGAAGAAAGGTGTAAGCGCTTTGCAGAGGAAGATGAATGTTTATATACGTTGTTAATCTTTATCATTAAAAATGTTTGTTGAGTTTTTTTGCTGTATTGATTAACCGGAATCGGTAAGAAAGAATAGTAACGACCATAGATTGTAGTACTGTACCTAAGTTAGAAAAAGGCCCGGCCCGCGTGATGTGTTCACTGTCGAATTGTATTCATATATACAATAACAATTATTTTTTCCGTAATAACAAAAATACCATATCAACAATTGGGGCTCGAACTATTGTAGACCTAATTGCAAAATAATGTTCATTTATATCAGGAAATTATTTCCACTGCACAGAATTTGTGTGTATTATAAATCATAATAATATATGTATAAAACGAATATTTGTGTGTGTAACTTACTACTTTAAAATAAAAGGCTATGTAGGTATATATGACTTTTTAAGCTTAAATTTATTAACTTCCTCATTTTAGAAAAAGAGCAGAGATAAAGGTATTCCGAGTGTATTCTAAATAAACCTATAATGGTTAGAAAAACGGTTGTAGCAGAGGAGATATCATAGCTTTTAGTGTCGTCGATGACAGACAAACTACGATAATAATAATAATATGCGACCAGGAGACCGTTCGCTCTCATAAGTGACGAGCTAGGCAACGTAGTATGTATGTACAGTACTGAACGGATATTATTTACCTGGCTTGGAACGACGAGCGGAGGGCAAGTTCGTGGTTTATTAGACCGCGAATTACAACCATTGATGGTTCGAACTGTGCATACCTAGAATTTTTGTAATACCAGACAGCGTAGCACCACAGCTGCAGCATCATCCGTCATCACCGACCAATATTATTACCTACCTATCTACCTACAGTGTGGAACGACTGTTACGTTTCATTTAAATAATTCCATCTTTTTTAAATATCGACAAATAGTAAAAGCGACTAATACAACAACATCACGACAATTGTAAATAAGCTTCTCATGTGTATGCACGAGTGTACGTATGTATGTGTGTATGCATGTATGTGTGTGCAAAATGTACCAACAACAGCAAACACTGATGGTTCGAACTGTACGTACTGTTAAGAAGACAGTACATCCCCACCCACATTTACATCTCGCATCCCTCAAGATGCTAAGGGTGTGCTATATAAACCCCTGCATGTTTTTTTTTTCCTTTGTAGTACCGAGCGGCATGGCCTAGAGGTCTAGACCATTGCTTAGCATTCGGGAGGACGCCGGTTCGATTCCGGGTCCATCTGCCTTGGTCCAAGTTTTTCTGTGGTTTTCTTTGATCACTTAGGCAAATGCTGGGGCAGTAATATTCCACAGATAATCTTTCACTCCCTTCTGTCTTCATTTCGTCCGTCTCATCTTTCTCACCCGAACCACCACCCATCCATTCCCACGATTCCTGAAAGCAGGCTGAAGAGGGCCTTCCGCCCTACCTTCCGG
>NW_020442463.1:546530-585594 GCF_000699045.2 Agrilus planipennis | reverse complement strand
ATTTTTTAACTCAAATAATGAATATAAAACAAGGTTATAGAGAATCAGTTAAAAAATATGGAGATAGAATTATTTCATTATTCAATAAGTACAAAGGGACTTGCCATTTAAACTATAAAGAAAATGAATGTAAAGTTTTAATAAATAATATAAAATCAACAGTCATCAACTGTTTTCGAAAGGGATTGCTTAACGAAAAAATTCAAATTAGAGTCATAGCAGAAAGTCCTACTGAATTAGAGAGAGCAATAACGGTAGCCGTTGAAATTGATAACGAGTCAGACCACAATCTTCGCTCTCAATCAATTAATTTTTTGACACATAATAATTTTAATCACATTCAACGTAAACCGTACAATACCTTCTGTATGTTTTGCAACAAAACAAACCATTATACATCTGATTGCTTTAAATTAAAATCATTTGAGCAGCATAATTCCCGAAACCCCAACTTTCAACCTACTTATAATTCTAGACCCCGTAACAGCTTTCACCAATCATTTCCACATACACATCGAAATTTTAGTTTTCCAAATTCGACATCCTATTCTAACAATTCATTTAGACCAAATCAAAGTTTTCGAAATAATTCTTTTTCAAACACACAAATGTCCCAAACACAAGTTACACCTAATTCAAATTTTAATAGTAGAAGCTATCATACTAACCCTTCTGGCAACTCCTCAAATTTCATAAATGGCCCTCACCGTCAATTTCAAAATCCTAGAAATAATACTCCCGACAATTACTTCGCCAATTCTGCTAATGTTAATAATTTCGAAAATTCGGGAAACGACAACAAAGCCTCGTCTATTCACGGCCAAACGAGTGCTTTATAAACCAGTATAACGGCTGTGATCCATTTTCTAACTTAATTACTAATCCAGAAACCTGTTTTAGTACCCAAAATTATAATAAACCTTTTAACAATCCTACAAACCGTAATCCATATACAAATGCGAATGATCCCAAATTAAAATCTAATTCCCAAAATCCAAACTCAGATTCTTTTTCAATTATTAATTCAAACAATTCTATTTGCCTTTCTCTTAATTTTGAAAAATTAGATATAATTGAATTACCGATAGGATCTCCTCCCACTATAAGCACTAAACTAATTGTCGACACTGGTGCTGATGTCTCACTAATAAAATTATCAAAATTGAAGCAGGACATTGCTATTAATACAGAATCAATAATCGAACTTAGAGGTATTTCTAAAGAACCAGTACTCACACTTGGCATTTGTCACATTTTAATTCCCATTAATTTTAACAAAACAATAGTTCACCCTTTCCACGTAGTTTCTAATGATTTTCCAATCAAAAGTGATGGTATCTTAGGGCGCGATTTTATGCAGTTGTATAAAGTAAAAATTGATTATGAATTGGAAATGATTTTATTTGATGATACTAAATGGAAAATTTTACCGTCGAAAACTGAAATTAAACTTCCCGCGCGTTCAGAAACGATAATAGAAGCCATTTGCGATAAAAGTAATATCCAAGGTATATCTCCACAAAAGAAACTTAATGAAAATGTATTTTTAGGTTCGTGTTTAACAAAATCAGTTAACCATAAGTGTACTATTAGCGTAATTAATCTTTCCGAAGAAGATATTTATATTCCTCAACCAAAAATTAATTTAACACCATTTGATGAAATGGCTGAGCTAAAAAATTTGACTAATACTCCTAAAATTCATTCCGATATAGTTAGACGTTTAAACAAACTTAAAAACTCTTTGCAAACAAACCACCTCAATTCAGAAGAAAAAGAATCACTTTTGCAAATTTGTGATAATTATCATGACATATTTTATTTAGAAGGAGACCCACTTACAAACACAAATGCAATTAAACATAAAATTCCAATACAGGTTAATCATCCACCAATTAATACAAAACCTTATAGACTCCCTCAGACTCAAAAACAAATTATTAAAGAACATACAGAAAAAATGTTAGCCGATGGTGTAATATCACCGAGTTCAAGCCCTTGGAATAGTCCTCTTTTAGTAGTCCCTAAAAAACCTGATGCTGACGGAAAACCGAAATATCGTGTAGTTGTCGACTTCCGAAAGTTAAATAATATAACTTTAGGTGATTCCTTTCCACTACCAAATATAACAGACATCCTTGATCAATTAGGCAATTCACATTATTTTACAACTCTCGACTTAGCCAATGGTTTCCATCAGATTCCAATGGATGAAACCGACAAAGACAAAACTGCCTTCAGCACTCCGTACGGACATTTTGCTTATAATAGAATGCCCTTTGGCCTTAAAGGAGGACCTGCAACTTTCCAGCGTTTAATGAATACCGTGTTGAGCGGACTTAATGGAGTTAAATGTTTCATTTATTTAGATGACATAGTTATTTACGCTAGAAATTTGAAAGAACACAACGATAAATTAGTAGAAGTTTTCCAAAAATTAAAAGAGTTCAATTTGAAACTTAACCCCGCGAAATGCGAATTTTTAAAAAAAGATGTTGTATATTTAGGTCATATTATTACTGAAAACGGTATTAAACCGGATCCAGCTAAAATAAAATGCGTTGTCAATTTTCCAACTCCCAAATCAGAACGGGATATAAAATCATTTTTAGGCTTAGTAGGCTACTACCGCCGTTTTATAAAAGACTTTTCAAAAACTGCCAAGCCATTAACACAACTTTTAAAGAAAAATGTTTTGTTTAATTGGAATTCACAATGTGAAGTAGCTTTTTTTCTTTTAAAGAATCAAATAACGTCACCTCCATTATTACAGTACCCTGATTTTAATAAACCTTTTTTGTTAACAACTGACTCTANGGTGTTATAAACCCATCTAATATTATAAACATATCTTTTCTTTCTACTTCTACGAAATGCTGACAATCGTTCTCTTCTATTACTCTTTAAAAATCTCACTTTTACAACATCCTTTAAAAAATATTCCTTCCTTACAATTTTAACAACCACCGCCTACATTTTCTTCAATTAACAATAACATTCTATAAAACTTCTCTCGCTTCGGCATTTCTGCATGTAATTTACCCTGAACCGGCAACCTATCCCAAAATTACAACACCCCTTATAAACCTCTTTTATACTTTTTACTTCAAAACTTCTTTTATTTATTCTATTTCCAAAATCTATTTGTATTAGTTTTATTACAACCGAACGTGTCTTTGTTACAGGCCGACAGTGCCCTTGCCTCAAGTTTTTTATTATTATTATTATTTTCAAAAGTTAAGTTCAAAAAACTGCACAAACCCCTCTACAAGAACACGTTTGGTCAACCCCCAGAAAGTGGTGGGAATTTAGAAATATAAGATAGTATCTAGACAGAAAGAAAAATAGAAGAAGAAATAAAGTAACAAACAGAAAAATTTATAAGATTTAGAACATTTTTGTAATTGAAAAATATACAACATATAAAAGTGCAAACAGTACCTTATTTTAAGTTAAGTTAAGTAGCTTAGGATCCAAGATCCTAACAGGTCCATTATCAGGAAAATTAGCAGTGGCTTCGTCTCCGACAAGGAAACGCCGTTACGTCACAGGTTTCCTTCGCTACACAAGAAAAATCAAGAGCAAAGTTTTAAAAGAAGAAACCTCAGAAGCTACGGAAAGCTAAGGTAGGAAATTTCAATTTTACTATTGTCACATTCCCTACCAATCCTTCAAAATTGAGTATTTAAATAAACTCTTCAAAGAAGAACCGGATTCTTGTCTGGAAGAATTAGAATCAAATACTTCGGACCAGGAATTAATTAACATGTCTAATACGGAGAATGATAGCAGCCAAAATTCTTCTCCCAGAGTAGGTTTAGATAACGGCATTTTTCGCTTAATGATAGATGCAATACCCGAATTTGATGGAGGATACAATTCGGTGAAGTATCCTCTATTTAAGAAAACTATAACAAATGTCTATAATAAATGTTCAGCAGAACAACAAAGTATCTTAGATACGTTATCTAAAACTCATGTATTAAATGGTCTTAATTCACCTTCATTTGAAACATTAGGAACATTAAAAACTTACTTAGAAGATACTGATTTACCGATCACATTTCATTATATTTCAAAACATAACTTAGAAATTGACGGTATTATTGGAATTGATTTCTTTTCCAAACACAAAGCCTTGTTGGATTTTAGAAATAACAGCTTAAATATAAATAATAAAAAGTTCACACTTCATTTCACGGAAAAGAAAATTCTGAATGTAGTTACCATGCCTAGAAGATGCGAACAAATAATTAGACTAAAAGCAAACTGTTACAAACCTAACACGGAATATCTCATGTCAGGCATCAAACAAAATGATATTCAAATCCCTTCATGTTTAGTGAGGACAAATAGCAATTTAAACTTCATAACAACTTGCATTAATACCTCAAACAATGATATTACCTTTGAATTAGACAACCTTAAACTGTTACCAGTACCTGATAAAATGACTATACATACAAAGATTACTTGAACAATTCAGATTAGAAAATTTAAACTCGGAAGAAAAGGAGTCATTAATCCCGATTAAATTGTCCTATCACGATATATTCCATTTACCTGACGACAAGTTGACAACAACAAACATCCTTAAACACAAAATAATAACAACTGACGAAATTCCCATTCAAACTAAGACGTACAGATATCCACGAATACACAAGGAAGAAGTGGAAAGACAAATAACGAAACTACTAAATGACGACATTATACAACCATCTTTCTCTCCCTGGAACTCGCAACTTTGGATAGTACCGAAAAAGAAAGATGCGTCAGGTCAACAAAAATGGCGCATGGTAATCGACTACCGCGATCTCAACAAGAAAACCATCGATGACAAATATCCATTACCGAATATAGAGGAGATTTTGGATAATCTCGGAAATTCTCAATACTTTACCGCCCTTGACTTAACTTCAGGCTTTCACCAAATACCAATGTCAAAAGAATCTATACCTAAAACGGCCTTTACAGCGAACGGTAAGCATTACGAATATAAAACAATGCCTTTCGGACTTATAAATGCCCCGTCCCAATTTCAACGTGTCATGAACTTAGCCTTACAGGGTCTTACACCTCAACAATGCTTAGTTTACATAGACGACATTATAATTTTTGGCAAATCATTAAAAGAACATAACGAACGATTAGTTAATGTCTTTAAACAATTACGGCAACACAACTTCAAAGTTCAGCTAGACAAATCGGAGTTCTTAAGGAAAGAGACCACATTCTTAGGCCACGTTATAACCAGCGAAGGAATTAAACCAAACCCCGACAAGGTCAAGTGCATTCAAAATTTCCCAGTCCCTAAGACACCCAAGCACATTAAACAATTTTTGGGACTCGTAGGCTACTATCGAAAGTTCATTCCGAATTTTGCATTAATATCAAAACCACTAACCAAATTATTACGTAAAGATGAAATATTCAACTGGTCTGACAATGAACAAAAAGAACCGATATTGCAATATCCAAATTTCGATGAACATTTCGTATTAACTACAGATGCCTCTAAATATGCAATTGGATCTGTCCTATCTCAAGGTGACGTTAAAAATTCACTTCCCATAGAATACGCATCAAGGACTTTGAACCCGGCCGAAACTAGATATTCGACAATAGAGCGAGAACTTTTGGCAATCATTTGGTCACTAAAGCACTTTAGACCATACCTTTATGGTAATAAATTCAAAATTATTACGGACCATCAGCCCTTAAAGTGGCTATTCTCAGTCAAAGATCCCAGGTCAAGATTGATGCGGTGGCGCCTTAAGATCGAGGAATATGACTATGAGATCCTTTACAAACCAGGTAAATACAACTCCAATGCCGACGCTTTATCTCGCATTTATACGATGGACAATCAGACGAATGACGATACAGAACGACAAAATTATGAATACATTGTTAATCCTAAATTAGAAGACTTCGACGTGATAGTATTTAGGTTTGACGACTGTAAACAGCAGGTAAATTCATTAATAACAGATATTATCCTTCAAACACCTTTAAACGAGTTTGAAATAGCCGAATTGAAGATGTCCCACAAAACGATCGCTATCGATAATTCACCTAATGACCAAATTTTTAAACTTAATTTAAGTAATCTAACAATGATGTTTCAAAACGAAAAAATTCTTGTTATTAGTATTAATGAAGACAAAGATAAAATAGTACAAGGAAATTATGACCACAAATTATACATCTCACGTTTTATTAAATCAATTAATATCCCAGAGGAAAACAAAATCAAATTAATTAGGGAGTACCATGAACATTCTTTAAATTATCACAAAGGTATTAATGAAACCTTAAACAAGTTAAGAGAAGATCATAAATTCAAAAATATGTATGAACTAACCGAAAATTTAATTAAATCATGTGCAGTATGCATTAAAAACAAAGTCGACAGAACACCTCGACAATATCCTACCGTAATCCCCGAAAAACCAACCGATATTAATCAACGCATCAATATCGACTCTGCCATACTAACGGCAGGTAAACGCAAAATCCCAATAGTAATTATCCAGGATGATTTATCCAAATTTTGTCAAGTTCAACCTTTCGATAATAATATAGATGGTCCTAGTATCAGAATAGCTTTATTAAAATATTTTTCCGCATTCGGTATACCTAAGCGAATCCACTCGGATCAGGGCAAAGAATTTATTAATAACAACGTTAAAAACTTAATTGGAATATTGAACATTAAATGGACTACATCCTCTACCTATCACCCACAATCCAACGGATCGGTAAAAGAACAATGTAGGTTATTGCATAACACGCAGAAAGATAATTTAAATACTTTGAAATATTACCGTTAGCTGTATACAACATTAATACATCCACGAATTCTACTCACGGTTACACACCCTATGAACTAATGTATGGGAAAAAACCCCCGTCCCTAGGCACTGTTAGCGAAAATGATGAACGAGAAGTGACCCAAAGAAACGAACAATTAACCAATACAAGGCAACGAGCAATTCAAAATATCCAAATTAAACAAGAAAAGGTTAAATCGAAAAGAGACATTAAGGCTAGGGAAATAAAACAATTTAGCGATAACGAAAAGGTTTTTATTAGAGTAAAGAGAAACGGTAAATACAGTTTTAAGGGTCCATATAAAATTAATAAAAAAATTAACGATTACTGTTATGAAATTAACTGCCCCCAACCTACAAAAATTAACATCTCAAACATCAAAATGATTCCAATACAAAACTAATTAGTTATATTCTGTTACAGATGATAAGAATAGTAACCATTTCTTTGCTAATAATCCTTCCTCTGATTCACACAAATGATATTGAAATTGATACAATCCCCCAAAATTTCGGCTTTTATACCAAACTTATGGGCTCATTAAAAATTATTGAACAGGAATATACACTAATTATATTTAGAGATATTAAACCACTTTTCGACAACCTAAAAAAGGCACGAAATTTAGTCTCTAAAGTAAAAACAATAGAAAACGAAATAAAAGGTC
The DNA here is from genome assembly GCF_000699045.2 of Agrilus planipennis. NCBI lineage: Eukaryota > Metazoa > Arthropoda > Insecta > Coleoptera > Buprestidae > Agrilus > Agrilus planipennis. The sequence goes on along the minus strand of NW_020442463.1, from coordinate 578,090 downwards.
AATTTCATTCATATGTACATGCTCTCACTCTGGACAAACAATTAAAACAAATAGATAAAGAATTAAAAACAATCACTTTAATGTTACCACATGAAAATAGAAGACGCCGTGGATTAATTAACGGTATTGGTACACTCTTTCATTATGTCTTCGGAACCATGGATGCTAGTGAGGACGAAGAGATAACGAAAGCTATTCAAAACTTGCAACTATCTAACAAAAATATTCTCACCATAATGGATAAAAACATTTATATAGTCAAAGACATTGTTAAGGATTTTAATGCTACCCTATCTTCTTTATCTTTATCTGAAGCCGGAATAGCTGAAAATTTCGAAACTATTCAAGAATCACTGAACAACGATTCCGCCGCAATATACAGTAATGAATTCGTGTTATAATTGTTAAATATGGTAACTTTCAGTGATGAAATACTCAATGAGATATTAAATGAAATCAATGAGGTAAAAATTCAATTATTATATTCTAAATTAAATATTATACCACCTTCAATATTACAAGATAAGCTCAATCGAGCCTGATCGAAGTCAACAAAAACATACCGGAGTATGAATTACCCTTTGGGGTTAACAAAGAACTTTCAAAATTTTTAGATACTGCAAAAATAAGTACAACCATAAAAGAAACCAGTATTATCTACATGATTAAAATTCCGTTAGTAAGTAAAGATGATTATAAATTATATCATATCCTAACCTTGCCGATACCTGAGAAAAATAACTTTCAAATTTTAATTCCTTCCTTTCCCTACGTGGCAATAGAAAGGTTGAAATTTCAATATATAGGCTTTTCCAACGCCGATGAAGTAAAACTGCTACATGGAATCTATTTTACCCATGGACCATAAATAAGAAATAAGGATGACGCTATTTGTGAATCAGAAATACTTTTCTCCACGAAACCGGCTGATTTCACCTATAAATGTTTCAACAAAGAAATTAACACTATTCAATTAAAACAGAATAGTGTCATCACACTGTACAACCCTTGTACCGGAATGATCGGAAATAATTTAAAACTCACCCTGACCAGAAAATTAAAGTCTTATAAGAACATTTCCGAAGATTTAACATCAATCCCTGATAACTGCTACCTTGAAGAAGACAAGAAAACCAAGGAAGTCCACCTACAAGCCATCCCGATTCATGCACTCAATCAAGAGGAACTCATAATGAATCGACACAAACTGGATCATCTGGAAGAAGACGTTTATAAAGAACAACTACGTCCAATTACACGAATCATGGGCCTTAGATGGTGGGAAGCTGTACTCTCGGTGGTCATCGGAATTGCAATAATGCTACTATTCTGCTGTTTCTGCTGTCCCAATTGTTTAAAATTAATTCGACCTCGTTGGCTTGATTGTGGTAAACACTGCACCAAAATAGTCAACGTACAACATATTACGTCTTCTAGAACGGCACCTCCGCCAAGTTATCACGAAACGAAACCCTTAACATAATTCGACCGCAAGCTAATGGCCTCAGCCCCGATTCTGACAAGGACCAGTAGTGTTCGTTTTAGTGACCTTAAGGAACCCAACCTCAGTGAAACTCTAATAGGACAAAACGACTGGTCACCAAAAAGACTTTGAGTTATCAATATGTTATTCACTAATTTTTATAACCTTAGATTAAATATATGATTATAAAAATCTTAAAAGGGAAGGAATGTTAAGAAGACAGTACATCCCCACCCACATTTACATCTCGCATCCCTCAAGATGCTAAGGGTGTGCTATATAAACCCCTGCATTTACCTTTGTAGTTAGTCTTAATAATTTGTCGTTTCTGAATAAACCTAATAATTTTAGTAGAGTTTTTATCGTAATTATTACAATTGCTAAGTGAATCTAAATGTTCGTGATTGTGATAATACAGTAACTAGTGAATCGAACCAGATCCGAACCAACGAACGTTTATAAGTTCTTTATTTTCGTTCCCGGTTCCTGGATCGTAACAGTACGTACGCACCATCTAGCATACCATTCAACTATACGTATATATACATGTATACTACGAGATTCAAAGCCGATGGTTGCGGCACTGGCAACTGTAAGTGTGTATGTATGTAAGGATGTGTAAAATGCACATACATACCACCTAGTATACGTATACATTTATGTTACGTATGATTCAAAGCCGACGGCTGCGTTGCTGGTAGCTGTATGTGTCTGTCTGTATGTATGTATGTACGAGGGTGGATTGATAAGTTTCCGGCCTGACCAAGAAAAACAAGGTTTTTAAAAATTTTTTTTTTTTATTTCTCAACGTAATCTCCTCCAAGGCTGATACATTTCTCATAGCGGTGTTCCAGTCTATTAATGCCATCTCTATAGACTGATTCGTCAAGCTCCTCAAAATAACCATTTACAGCTTCGATTACTTCNATGTATGTATGTATGTATGTATGTATGTATGTATGTATGTATGTATGTATGTATGTATGTATGTATGTATGTATGTATGTATGTATGTATGTATGTATGTATGTATGTATGTATGTATGTATGTATGTATGTATGTATGTATGTATGTATGTATGTATGTATGTATGTATGTATGTATGTATGTATGTATGTATGTATGTATGTATGTATGTATGTATGTATGTATGTATGTATGTATGTATGTATGTATGTATGTATGTATGTATGTATGTATGTATGTATGTATGTATGTATGTATGTATGTATGTATGTATGTATGTATGTATGTATGTATGTATGTATGTATGTATGTATGTATGTATGTATGTATGTATGTATGTATGTATGTATGTATGTATGTATGTATGTATGTATGTATGTATGTATGTATGTATGTATGTATGTATGTATGTATGTATGTATGTATGTATGTATGTATGTATGTATGTATGTATGTATGTATGTATGTATGTATGTATGTATGTATGTATGTATGTATGTATGTATGTATGTATGTATGTATGTATGTATGTATGTATGTATGTATGTATGTATGTATGTATGTATGTATGTATGTATGTATGTATGTATGTATGTATGTATGTATGTATGTATGTATGTATGTATGTATGTATGTATGTATGTATGTATGTATGTATGTATGTATGTATGTATGTATGTATGTATGTATGTATGTATGTATGTATGTATGTATGTATGTATGTATGTATGTATGTATGTATGTATGTATGTATGTATGTATGTATGTATGTATGTATGTATGTATGTATGTATGTATGTATGTATGTATGTATGTATGTATGTATGTATGTATGTATGTATGTATGTATGTATGTATGTATGTATGTATGTATGTATGTATGTATGTATGTATGTATGTATGTATGTATGTATGTATGTATGTATGTATGTATGTATGTATGTATGTATGTATGTATGTATGTATGTATGTACCCTCGTATGTATGTATGTATGTATGTATGTATGTATGTATGTATGTATGTATGTATGTATGTATGTATGTATTGTAATATACTGTTCTTCTTAAGTATCTATATTTATATTGTTATCCATATTTATTTAGATAATAAATCACTATATATTAGGGATCACAATTAGACCAAGGCAATTTATTTATGCTGTCATTCTGTCGGTTTTAACTTCAAAATAAATAATAAATTAAGGTTTCTTCGTTTTTCTTGAAAGCTTAACATCGTCATTCTTATAGAAAGATTTAGTGTTAGCTAATTAAAAGAAAAATAAAGTTAAACTAACTTTTGGTTCAACAACTACCAAATAAAATTAAGTTGTCGTGCGTTACTGGGAACTTTTCGTTCGAACCCGAAAAACCAGGACGTAACATTTGGCGCAGTCAGTAGGATCCTCTACAGGTCCATCCAACGATCTTTGGAGTTGCCACCAGAGGAATCCATCCTAATTATTGGAAATCAAGGAAGGGAATTCGTCCTACAACGTCACATGAAACTGATCTTTTTACTTTTGGGGTGAGTGATTTACTTTTTGTCCACCGCCTATTATTATATTGTTTTTGATTATTTGTTACTTCTTATCCTATCATTTTCGCTTTTAATATGGAAAATCCTAATAGTTCAACTGACTCTGTCAACTCAGGTGCTTTAAGGATTAATGAAATTTTTGGTTATTTAATCACACAAATACCAGATTTCAATGGAGGAGAAAATGGTATAGGGTTTTTTGAATTTAAGCAGGTTTACAATTACGCTAAGTCAAAACGTCAAGTATCGCCTCCACATTTAGAGTTATTAAATAAGTTAGTTTTTTCTAAAATTAGTGGTAGGGCAAGACGGCTAATTTCGTCTCGTATCATTACTGATGCAGATGAACTTTTCGTTGCATTGGAAGGAGCCTACGATTTAGATAAATCGTTCGAAAATTTAATTTGGGATCTTTTTACTGTCCAATGTAAAGATAACACTACAAAATCTCTTTATAATAAAATTGTCCCTTTACGAGATGCGAATGTTCTTCTGCGGTAGAAATGAGCAATCACCCTGTAGCTCAAAAAGCTTTGGCGGATGCGTTTGAAAGAATTGCGACCACGACCTATTTGCGTAAATTACCTACTAATATTAGAACAGTTCTTATGGCAAAAGAATTTAAAAATTTAGATAAGATTTTCGAGGCTGCAAAACAGCAAGAGAAAATGTTTAAATTATATGATGCGGAATTAAAATCTAATCGTTCACAACATAGTGTTAATAATAACAGGTATAAAGCCTACCTATATTATTACATTTACTTACTTACTTACTTACGAAATAATGAAACTGTCAACGTTTCGTATTTTCGATTGTTTATTGAAAATTTGGAAGGGCTCTTACGATGACGCACATTTGTCAATTTATTCAATAATACTACATAAAAATAATAACAGCCATTTATTTAAGTTGTGTTTGGTATATGTGTAATAATAATCTATTTTGAATACTAGATATACATAAATTATTATTAATAAGCAATTTTATTCAACAATAAAATGTTTAGATGTTGATGGGTTAGATTTGTAAATATCATCCCAGAAACTCATTCTGTTATAATCTGGATTTTTTCCAGTTGTTAGATCGTCCCCAATTTCCAAAAAGTTCATAGCATTTAGTCCACATTTTTCCCATTTCACATTCAATAAGCTATCTTCCTCTGCAGGATTTGGGTCCCCGGTTTTGGCAAAATTTGTCCACAATTTCGTCATTCTTTTCATAGTTATTTCTTCTTTTGAATTTGGAGTTAACTGTTTGGACAGTATTCCTTTGAAGAGATATCCTAATTCGTCAGCATGGCATGCACCTATAGTTATGCATTATATGTATCATAATTAAATACTAGCAAATATTTAATGGCTAATTAACACAAGGCAGTATGTACAAGTTCCAAAAGCGGCGGCGGTATATACTGACCGTGTGTTATCTTGTACTCAATAAGTACCCTTGAAGAAGTAAATAACATTGAGAATAAAAAAGGAACTAGAAACAATCAATACACAAATGATGACCCCCAATTTTTGACTTTGGCACCAGTAAGAAGCCATGAATTTCTACATTTTTGAAATTCATTTTGACCGCTTTATGCCAGCTTCACTGTCATTATCTAATCTAAATAAGTTTTCTAATTGGAAGTGCTACATTTGGCTCTATCCATGAGCTATTTGATTAACAGATTTCTTCATGGAAAATGGAAAAACTGATGAAAAACTATTACTCTAAACGGTATAAAGAATATTACTCCATATAACATCATCTCTAGATCTTTGAAAAGAACTCTTCTGCCCCTCAAAAATTGTTATTAAAGAAATTTGAATTCCGAATTGAAACCCAGTAATAGGTTTTATTTTATTTGCAACGAATAACTCGAAATTTTCGAATATTCGCACACCCTATCATTAACCGGTACGCTTGTAATTGTGATAACCTACAAATTACGCTAGTTATCCACAATTCCAAATTTTACAAAAAAAGTGTAATTGTGACACTAAATGTATTTCTCAGTCTTCAAAAGGTTAATTTTGACTTGGAAACTTAAAATTTGTCAAGAATTTAGGTCTTTGGGATGTAGATATAAAAGAGACAACCAGAAAAAATCGTTTATATCAATGTATTTGAATAACTTAATAAAAGAAGTACTGATCTTTCACTTAAAACATACATGAAAAAAAGGGTGCTCAATTCGTTACAAACAATAGGTGGGTTTATCGGCTACCGCAGATGAAATTGTTGAGATCTAACGGTTGGTGAGTTTTAACGAATTACCAGAGTATCCAGAGAAAAGAGAATTATTTTTCTGTAGGCCAATGCCTATGCTAAGTACGTTTGATAGACACTCTCCTTTCTCAGTTGGCCAGGCAGCGTTCATCAAAATCTGCTTTCTTTTAAAACAGTAAATAGTCCAGCCAGTGACGGATGACCTCATCGGCTGGGCAAAAAAAGTATGGCAAGTGAAATCAACCTTGAAATCCAATAAAAATCAATTTTTTGAACAAAACCCGTAAGACAACAATTTTCCTGTTGAGATAAGTGTTTACAGTCCAATGGAAACTGATTTTGAGATACTTTTGAATTTTTGTAGGGTTAAATTCAAAAGTATCACAAAATGTAGGGATGAATTACAAAGATAGAAGAGTGATACTTAGTTTGTATAAAGAGCAACNATAATACAAAATTAGAAAACGTATTTAAAAAACTTCGTCAACATAATTTGAAAATACAGTTAGATAAGTCGGAATTTTTAAGAAAGGAAACTAACTTTTTCGGTCATGTGGTTTCATCGGAGGGGATAAAACCTAACCCTGAAAAAATAAAAGCTATACAAAATTTCCCTGTACCGAAAAATCCTAAACAAATTAAATCCTTTCTTGGCCTTAGTGGGTATTACAGAAAATTTATTCCCAATTATGCGAAACACGCAAAACCTTTGACGTTATTATTAAAAAAGAATGAACCTTTTAATTGGAATAACGACTGTCAAGATTCATTTAAAAAATTAAAAGATTGTCTTTCAACACCACCAATCTTACAATATCCAAATTTCAATGAGTCTTTCATTTTAACTACAGACGCCTCTAAATTTACGATAGGTGCTATACTTTCCCAGGGACCATTAAAGAAGGATTTACCTATAGCTTATGCTTCGAGGACTCTGAATCCAGCAGAAACCCGCTATAGTACAATCGAACGTGAATTGCTTGCCATTCCCGCACGGAAAAAATTATATTTTAGGTATACTTTTGAAATATACGTGTTATACGATTATTATAAAAAAAAGATAGTTCGTATACAAAAATGATAAAAAAAATATATTTCGTATNTTATGTTGAAATAAGGAATGTCACATAAATTGGAATAACCTTTAATTCCTTTATCACAAGCATCAGCATGCAATAGAGTATCTTCATGATTACGAAGCCCGTCTCCATATCCATTTCTTTCTTCATCTACGGGGTATACTCGAACTCTTCCGTTTCCTTTATCAATTAGATAGCCCTTATGAAGGCAATAACTACATCCATAGTTTCCATTATATTGCGTCGAATTTTGAATGAGAGGTCTTCCGACTGAGTCGCACATGCAAATAAGAACTCGACATTTTTTTGTATACAGTCGTCCTTCGCGAGAATATTGGAAACCATTATTATATAAATCTATTGTTTCATTTATAAAAGGTTTGAGAAAGTTATTCATAGATTTCGGCTTCCCTCTGCCGAACCATAGTGCTACCAACTTTATGTTCTGTCCACGTTGTCGAGGTGACAATTCATTCAGCGTGCATAATAATGGATAAATAGAAAAATCTGAATGCTCAAATATTGATGCACCGTCCAGACTAAAGTTGATACTAATCATATTTTGGCTGTTATTTTTTTTGTATGAAGAACCATCAAATATATCTTCAATGGCGTGATTATTAATTTTTTGACGACTATCATAATATAAATCACCATCACGCGATAACTCTAAAATATCACGCAGTTGGTCCTTTAAATTCATGTATATAAAAATATCTCCAGATGCTGTATCAACAGTAGTACTAATAGTTTTGTGACACTCTGTACAATTGAATAATTCTTCAGCATTTCTTACAATTTCGGCATGTGCTCCTATGTAATGTCCACAATGACAGCATAAATGATGAATACTCATTAGCTGTGAGAATCTTGACATGATCTTCTTAAAATAATATTTGGAATTATGTGTAGTTGGTGACTCAGATAAAGCCTCAATTACGTTCATCATAGATTCAGTTGCAGCATAAGTTAAATTATGACGAAGTTTTGATGCAATCACTAATAAAGTTTGGATTAAAACATCCATCGAAAATTCGGAATAACGTAATGGTGAATGTTGGGGTGTTGATGAATCTAAATTTTCACTGAACGAATCTGACATGTTCACATTGTTATTTATTGATGCAGTTTCTTCATCACTTGTAGAATCATTAGATTCATTATCATGAATTGAATTCTCATCTGAAAATACGATGTTTTCCTCATTCTGATGTGATGCATTAGATCGGTTATGATCGTGATTCAAAGAAGTAGAGGCTACATTGTTTACTGGATCAGTTGGTAGCTGTAACATACGAACATTATAAACTTTTTTTATTGAATGTTCAATATTTAAAAGAAATACAAAGTTCGTGTTCAAGAAAAAATACATAGCTAAAAGAGTATACAAAATTTATTACAATGTGCAAGTAAACTGTATTTAAACATTAATATTTTTCGAAAAACATTTCCTCCAGAGGATATTTTTGTTGAAGAAAAAAAATCTATTCGATAGATGCTTGTATACTATTGAATTTGATAATCGTAGACATTTTCTATTTTTTAATTATACACTATCAACTATGAAAAAAATATCAACTTTGGACTATCCATTTAGAATAAAAAGTCTGCTTCTATACCAGAATTCACAATATTAATTTTTCTGTTAATCATACCTCAAATTCATGCATATCAGAAGCATTAAGATCTTCATTAATAACCTCACATTGATCATCATTTCCTGCTAAACTTTCCCTGCAATTTAGATATCAAATTCAGAATGATTGTAATGGCCACATTGTATATTTACGTAACTTTCATCACGTCTCTTTTTTGCGCAATATCTCCTTGTTCTGTCGGGAATAGATTCTGTATTCCCAAATGATTCGTATAATCGGTATGCTCGTCTTCTTCTCGAAACACGGAAAGAATTGGATGAATTCATTACTGACAACAATTTGCACTGTTATATATTACACTTTGATTAAAAATATGATCATGAATCATTACAGTCAACCTTAAAATAAAGTCTTACTTTATTTAGTTAAAACCTCTTTAATTTAATTTTTCTATTAAACAGTGTCCAGTTGAAATTCGCGCTCGCTTTTGTTTTGTGAACGTTAAGGAATTGATAAAGAGAAACAGAGAATGACGGAATTAACCATGGATAGTAGGGCTAACACATCTTGCGCTTTCTTTGTCACTGCGATACTGATCATGCGCAGACGATTTGTTTAGTAATAAGTATACATGTTGAAACGTGCGTATGACGTGCTGAATGCGTAGTTATTCATAACGTTTTTGTATTGTGGATANAACTTCTAAGTCTTATTCTTTGAGACAAGTCCTTGTAGTCAGATTTTGTATTTTTCTCTTTGGAGAGCGATTCGAAGTAATAAAATTTGAGAATATATAAATATTTGAAGAATCACCTACATTTAGGTATGCTCGCGTTTATAGCATGCAAAAGCGATTATGTGTGCGTTTTTTCGAACCAAAAATGTGAATAAACGATTTATGATCGGTTTCGACTGTAAAACGTTGACTATATAAGTATTGATAAAAACATTTAACCACTTAAATTATTGTCAAAGCTTCTCTATTAATTTGAGAATATTTTTTTCTGCTTTTGACAATGCTCTAGAGTCTAGAATCTAGATGTATAAACTGTGGGTATTACTGTATTTTTATCTTAAACATAAGCTAAAACTGCTCCAAATTTAAACGGTAAATACAGATCACAATGAGATAAAGCTTAACGAAATTTAACAATTCATTGTTAGCATAAACAAAATTTGGCCATGAGTCGAGGGGCAAAGGGGCCCAGCGGTACCGAACCCGGGGAAGGTAGTCGAGTGTGGGAGTGGCATTCGATCTCCGATCAGCAACCGATACGTATTAAAAAAAAGAGAAAAACACTGTGAATAAAAAAATATTGAAATATATTTAAGAGTGCGTTTGTTTTTAAAAATAAAAGTTCTTCTAACATCAGGAGTGGGATACAAGATCTTACGTCCAAATCTCAGCAAAAAAAAAGCAGTGTTCATAATGCCAAAATGAAAACACCATTCTTTATCCCGGCGAAGTACTCGCGAGGGCGAGGAAAATCGGCGGCACCGTGAGCGTTCGAAAACCAAGGCGCATCGATCCCGGCATAAATCCCGAAGTTCCAGCGGGAATCGACCAAGGAGCCGATCCCGAGAACCGACTGATATCACGGAATCCGTTTCGCAGTTGGGAAACGCAATTTGCAAAGGCATCAGTCAGTTGGCCGAAAATGTGGGGGTAAGACGAAACACGGAAGTGGTAAGTCAATTAACTTCCAATATTATACAAGAATTTAATCCACTATCACACGATATATCTGAATGGATTGATGCGGTGGATGAATTTTCATATATTTATGGCTGGAATGATAGAACGGTGTGTCATTTGGCATTAAGTAAACTCCGCGGTCCCGCTGAAGTGTGGTACAGAGGCCTTCCCACACGAATTTTTACTTGGCCAGAGTGGAAACAATTATTATTTGAACAATTTCGCCCTAAGCGCGATTTGCATAATGATCTAAAGAATATGATGAATTGTACAGCTAAAAATAATCAGAGTCTCTACGAATATCTTTTTGACAAATTATCTTTAATTCGAAAATAAAATTACCCATTTCCAACGCAGATCAGGTAAATCTAATTTTGGGAGGTATTTCCAATGAGCAAATCAAGTTTACCGTTGAAGCCTCAGGTATTAATGAACCCGCGGAACTAGCTCGTCATTTTAAGACACTTGACGAAAGACGAAGCGAAATTACAACAATTGTGTCAATAACGCAGGCACCAATACTAGGAAAATATTCCGAAACGCAAACCCGCAAAACATCTGACAAGTCCCGATGTTTTAAATGCCATCAAGTAGGACATTTTAAAAGAAATTGTAAACAAATTGCCACCCCATCATCCCGACAACGACCTTCTATTGAATACAATGTTAATTTTGTAGGTTCAGGAACAAACGAAAAATTCTTTAAGAACGCGATTATTAAAAATACGCAAATAAAATGCTACATAGATTTTGGCAGCGAATGCTCACTCATGACGACCGCGATCGCGGACCAGTTATCGTTACAAAAACAAATATGCACCGATAGAGTTACGCTGTTTACTTTAGCGGGAACTGAAATCAAACCAAATCATACCACTATTGCCGAGGTTATTATTGATAACATCAAGCGAACAATTCAATTTTTTGTTATTGACAAGTGTGCAATGGACGTGCAATTATTAATAGGCCAAAATTTCACGGAACTGTATGATATAAATTACAGCAAAATTGGAAACCAGTTGAATTTCACCGAAGTTACAATTAATAAATTGAACGTAAATCTAATAACACAAACCACTCTCAATATCGGAATTAACCATCAAAAACATAACCAACCGCTTATAGATCTTTTGAATAATTATCGCGATTGCATAGCAAACAGTTTAAACGAGTTAGGTGTTACTGAATTAACAAAAATGACCATTACCCTTAGTTCTGAAAAACCAATAGCACGACGACCGCGACAGTTTTCAGACTATGAGCGCGCACAAATACGGGAAATTGTAGGTGAACTACTCCTAAATGGTATAATTCGCGAATCTTGCAGTCCATACGCAGCTCAAGTTTTACTAGTAACCAAAAAAACTGGTGAGAAACGTCTTTGCATTGATTATAGGGCGTTAAACAAAATTACCGTACCTGAAATATACCCCCTACCTCTCATTGAGGAACAATTACGTCGTCTATCAGGTCATCAGTATTTTACCAGCCTTGGTTTATTTTCCGGATATTACCACATACCAATGGCAACCGAATCAATACCTTAACGGCCTTTATCACTCAGGACGATCATTATGAGTTCTTAAGAGTACCCTTCGGCCTTACGAACGCTCCTGCAGTTTTTCAGCGAACCCTTAACACCGCTTTAGGTAGTCTACGATTTAATAAGGTTTTAGTATATATTTTAGTTTTAGATGATGTACTCATCCCAGCGAAAACAATAACTGAATCTCTCAGTATCCTGCGAGAAGTCCTGGACTTGTTCAGGAAAAACGGGTTTACATTAAATTTAAAAAAATGCTTCTTCCTGCAAAAAACAGTAACTTATCTCGGGTACGAAATCAATAATTCCAGTGTCCGCCCTTCTGATCGAAAGGTAGACGCTGTAGCACAATTTCCGACACCCCGAAATATTCACCAAGTGCGCCAATTTTTAGGTCTTACCGGATACTTTCGGAAGTTTATTCGGGAATATGCTTTAAAGTCGAGACCTCTGAGTGGCCTGTTGAAAAAGGATGCCGAGTGGACAAGGGGGGGGGCACAAATAAAAGCCTTCCATATATTAAAAGAAAGTTTAACTTCCTCACCGGTATTGGCCCTGTTCGACCCAGGAAAGTCTATAAAATTATACACCGATGCTAGTCGGTGGGGTCTGGGTGGAATATTGGTGCAGGAACATGAAACCGGGGAAAAGGCGGTAGCATATTATAGTCGGCAGACCACTCTTGACGAGCAGAAATTTCATTCATTTGAGCTAGAGACGTTGGCTATAGTAACAGCCGTCAAACGCTTCCGACAGTATCTTTTGGGGAGACCTTTTACTGTAATCACTGACTGTACCGCTGTAAAACAGGCTTTTGACAAACAAGAAGTTAACGCCCGTATAGGCCGATGGGTATTAACCCTTACCGAATACACTTTCACAATCGTACACCGTCAGGGTGAACGCATGAAACATGCGGACGCATTAAGCCGAAATCCTCCAACCCACAAACATGCCATTAACGTGGTGGTCATCTCGGAAAGTGACTGGTTGCTGGCCGCACAAGCACAAGATCGGCAAATTCAGAAAATCAAAAATATTCTAAATTCCGGAAATTTTCAGACCAACAAACAAATTTTTCACAATTACGCTCTGAAGGGAGGTAGGGTGTATAAAATTACAAATTACGGATTGCGATGGGTAGCACCGAAATATGTGTGTTTTCAAATCATGCGGTTAGTACCTACATGACGATGTAGGACACTTCGGATTTGAGAAGACTTATAAATTGCTATCCAGCCAATATTGGTTTAAAAACATGCGACGGTTCACAAAAAAGTACGTAAAAAACTGCCTTAATTGTCTCTATTTCAAATCGTCCACCGGAAAACTGCCGGGATATCTATATCCAATTAAGAAAATTCCACGACTATTTCACACAATCCATTTAGACTATTTAGGTCCCTTTGTTAAGTCTAAGTCAGGAAACTCACAAGTACTTGTTATCATCGACTCATTCACTAAATTCATTATTATCTATGCCGTTAAAAACACCACAACAAAGTCTACAATACGATGTCTGAATGATTTAATCAAAACATTTGGCGCCCCACGAAGAATGGTAAGCGACCAAGGCAGATCATTTACTAGTTCTGAATTCCAAAATTTCTGCCGAGAAATCGGTACCATTCACCATTTAACCGCTGTGGCTCTTCATCGGGGTAATGGTCAGGTGGAAAAATACAATAAAATCATATTAGAATCACTAGCCACAATGGGCGCGAATTTAGATAATAAAAGTTGGGACAAAAACATACCACGGATACAATTAGGGTTGAATGCCACAATAAATAAAGCCATAGGGGTCACACCCAGTGAAGCTCTAATGGGGTACAGAGTCTTGTTACAGGGTAACATGCCACCAGATGAGTCGGAAGGTCTGGATGTCACGAAGATCAGGTGCGACATGGAGGAATTGATAGATAAACATCAGAAGGAAATGAAACAGAGGTTCGACCGTGGTCGCATGGCACCACATGAGTACCATGAGGGTGATTTGGTCCTGCTACGCGTTACTAGCACCCCAGCAACTGGAAGTAGTCGCAAACTTCTGCCAAAGTGGCGAGGTCCATTCCGTGTGACAAAGGCATTGGGACGGGACCGATACGAGGTATCAGATATCCCAGGGAGCACACGCTCAAGGGTGCGATATTCGGGGGTAGCCGGGGTAGAAAACATGAGGCCCTGGATCCGAATATCGCCGGCATAAGGGTTGTAAGTCCCTTATGGAAGGATGCATTGCGGATATGAACTCCCAAGGTAACGAAGGTTAGTCATTATCGTGTTAGGTAGGGAGGGGGGGGTTCATGCGTGCATACCTTGGTCACTGGTAAGCGCCGGGCTAGGTGACATTAGAATTATTTCGTCCAGCATTGAGTGAATATGTATACTGTCGTTTATAATATATATATTTTTAGGTTGAACTTGGCCAAGTTTAATCCAAAATTTTAGGTATAGGTCCAGTCAGGAGAAACAACGTGATCCAGAAACCCTAATCTCGGTGCTCTATCTTACGATCACTGTTGATAACTATTGTCAAATTTCAGAACTAAAAGATTCAAGCGCCTGAATTACCCTACAAGGAGACATTCCACTCCATTCAGTCGAGCGAGGACGCTCTGTACCTGTCAGGAAGGGCCGTGTTAGCATAAACAAAATTTGGCCATGAGTCGAGGGGCAAAGGGGCCCAGCGGTACCGAACCCGGGGAAGGTAGTCGAGCGTGGGAGTGGCATTCGATCTCCGATCAGCAACCAATACGCATTTAAAAAAAAAGAGAAACCCGCTGTGAATAAAAGATATTGAAATATATTTAAGAGTGCGTTTGTTTTAAAAATAAAAGTTCTTCTAACACACCTTAAATATAAAACAATAAAAAATTACCACGAATCACCAACTAATGCTCATAAGGGTATTAACGAAACTTATCTAAAATTGAAAGATAAATACTTTTGACCTAATTTAAAGCAGGATGTATCAGACGTAGTAAACTGTTGCGAATTTTGCAAACGAAATAAGATAGATAGATTAAATCATAATATACCTATGATCATAACACAAACACCGAATACCATATTTGATCGTGTTGATATAGATGTATGTACAATAAAAGGTGGTTCAAATAAAAGAAATTGTCTAGTATTTTAGGACCAACTCTCTAAATTTATTCAACTTTATCCTAGTGTAGAGCCCGTTAATGGTGAATTTGTTAGGGACAAATTGTTTCAATTTGCTTCAGCTTTTTCTTTTCCTAAACGGATCCACTCGGACTCTGGTACTGAATTTGTTAATAAGACTGTTTCAAAATGGTTGGTAGATTTAAAAATTAAACACACTAGATCGGCTATATATCACCCTTAATCTAACGGCGCAATTGAGAGGGCGATCGCTACAATAAAAGAAACAGGCAATACTCTTTACGACCAATACAAAAAGAAAATACCATTTGAGTGTTTATTACAAATGGCAGTTCATTCATACAATACATCGGTAAATTCAACAAATAAGTTTACACCTTTCGAACTTTTGTTTGGAATTAAACCTCCTAATTTGCTTGTTGAGTCTGAAGAAAATCGGAACGAGGGCGATAAAGCTGATTTAGTAGAAAGGTTATGAAAAGAAGCAAAATTAAATCAAAATGAATCAAAAAACAAAGCAAAAGTAAGACATGATAGGAGTGCTTCCAAAATAATACCTAGACTACAGATTAATGATAAGGTTTTTATAAAAAAAATAATCGGTAGGAAGTTTAAATGGGACGGTCCTTATACTATTGTTGACATAATTAATGACAGAAATTACAAAGTTCGTACAAAAAATACTAGGGAACCGATACAAACTATTAATATAGAACAGTTACGCTTACTAAAACAAATTAAATTATTGCAGGTCGCTGACCTCGATTTCCATAGCGGACCCCATTCACCTGGAAGAAATTAATTCTAATGTAGGTCTGTATGCCCAACCTTTAGGAATATTGCGCGAGATAAGCTCAGAATGGACAGTAGTAATAATAAAAGATATTAAACCCCTTTTTGAAACAATATCACAGACTCGCATTTTATTGTCAAAATTGAAAAACATAGAAACTAATATGGACATTCACTTCAGCCATACTATACTATTACAGGCTAGTTTAGATAGTTTAGAAAGAGATTTGAATGTAGCCAAATCCACGCTTCCGTTGTCGCGGAGAAAACGCGGTTGGTTTAACATTTTTGGTTCTGGTCTCCATGCTCTGTTTGGTGTTATGGATGCAAATGATGAGGTTAGAATAGGAGAAATTTTAGATAAAGTTCAAAGTACAAACAAGAAAACGTTATCTTTCGTTGATGAATCTCTAAGTATCATTAAGGACACAATACGTGATTTTAACGAAACCCTTGGCTCACTTCACATCAATGAAAGGATCATCAATAAAAATTTTGATAAAATTTCAAATCAACTAAAAAATAACACATTACAAATTAATAAGACTGAAAAACGGGTGAAAAGCTTAAATCTTGCGTTAGTTATATCCGAAATTATTCAGGAATTAGAGCATGATATAAATGATATAAAACATTATTTCTTGTTTACCAAACTCAAGCTTTTGCCACCTGAATTGATAGAAACTAGTGAATTTCTTAAAGAATTTAACAACTTATTTAATCAGCTGAAGGACAGGGAATTGCTGTTTGAACCAACAGTAAATAATATTTCAAAATTTTTACAGATATGCACGTCGAAGGTTTCTGTAAGAGATTACTCTATAATTTTCAAGTTGAAATACCGTTATTAACAAGAAATAAATTTAATCTTTATAAACTATATCCAATTCCCGTTCCTTCGAAATTTTTGAATGATCACTTTAATATCATACTTCTAAATTCTGTTTACTTGGCGGTTGATGAAGGTAAATCTCTCTATTCTAAATTGCATTTTACATCAGATCTGATTATGGTAGATGATATTTATTTGAGTAAAAGTTTAGAAGTTTTTTCTGTTTCTGATAATCCTTCCTGTGAGGTTGAGTTGCTCATAAAAAAGAAATGGACTGATTTGTGTGATCGGCTGATGGCACCCTTGGTGGAAGAGACGGCAATAAGATTGGAGGCAAATCGATGGCTTCTGTTACTGACAACCCCTCTAAATACAAAAACATAAAAGTACACCTATACCTGTCCCGGTAGTGGTATCCGAACTACGATGGTTTACCGAAATTCCATTCTGACTCTATCGCCTAGTTGTAATGGATATTTATCAAATGGATTAAGAATAAATGGTGAAAAGAATCGAACGTCCACGATCAACATTACTGCCGAGGAAGTACCAATCGAGGCTGATTGTTGTTTGGAAAAAGAAGAAAAGGCTAAAACTCTAGAATTAACTCCGATTAAAATGTCTAACTTGAATCAGGAGGAGTTAATGTTAAATCATCATCGTCTGGAACAATTAGAAAACAAAGTTCATTCTGAAGAAACGCAATCGTTTTTGTCTATTTCATCATCAGGCTGGTTTTTATCCCTTGTGACAGTTATTGGAAGTTTGTTAATACTACTTTGCTGTTGTTTTTGCTGCTGTCCCGATTGCCTTCGCCTTACCAAACCAAAATTTGGAGGATGTGATTGCGGCAGGTGTATCAGAATATTCAATATTAATAGACCGACGACCTTGGTTCAAGGTAAACCAAGCTATCGTGAACCTGGTGTTACCTATTCTACATCGGAACCTGCTCTGACAAATGTGATGGAAATTGACTAGACTTTTCAAACACCAATTCAAAAGGCTTCCAATCCATGGTCACAAAGTGGTTTAGGAAGGACTGAATGTGATTAGTTTTAAGTTAGTCATATAATTAGTGGTATATATTACTATATATTAGGGATCACAATTAGACCAAGGCAAGTTATTTATGCTGTCATTCTGTCGGTTGTAACTTCAAAATAAATAATAAATTAAGGTTTCTTCGTTTTTCTTGAAGGCTTAACATCGTCATTCTTATAGAAAAATTTAGTGTTAGCTAATTAAAAGAAAAATAAAGTTAAACTAAGTTTTGGTTCGAACCCGAACCCGAAAAACCAGGACGTAACAGTATGTATGTAAGTATGTATGTATGTATGTATGTAGGTACGTACGTATGTATGTATGTATGTATGTATGTATGTATGTATGTATGTATGTATGTATGTATGTATGTATGTATGTATGTATGTATGTATGTATGTATGTATGTATGTATGTATGTATGTATGTATGTATGTATGTATGTATGTATGTATGTATGTATGTATGTATGTATGTATGTATGTATGTATGTATGTATGTATGTATGTATGTATGTATGTATGTATGTATGTATGTATGTATGTATGTATGTATGTATGTATGTATGTATGTATGTATGTATGTATGTATGTATGTATGTATGTATGTATGTATGTATGTATGTATGTATGTATGTATGTATGTATGTATGTATGTATGTATGTATGTATGTATGTATGTATGTATGTATGTATGTATGTATGTATGTATGTATGTATGTATGTATGTATGTATGTATGTATGTATGTATGTATGTATGTATGTATGTATGTATGTATGTATGTATGTATGTATGTATGTATGTATGTATGTATGTATGTATGTATGTATGTATGTATGTATGTATGTATGTATGTATGTATGTATGTATGTATGTATGTATGTATGTATGTATGTATGTATGTATGTATGTATGTATGTATGTATGTATGTATGTATGTATGTATGTATGTATGTATGTATGTATGTATGTATGTATGTATGTATGTATGTATGTATGTATGTATGTATGTATGTATGTATGTATGTATGTATGTATGTATGTATGTATGTATGTATGTATGTATGTATGTATGTATGTATGTATGTATGTATGTATGTATGTATGTATGTATGTATGTATGTATGTATGTATGTATGTATGTATGTATGTATGTATGTATGTATGTATGTATGTATGTATGTATGTATGTATGTATGTATGTATGTATGTATGTATGTATGTATGTATGTATGTATGTATGTATGTATGTATGTATGTATGTATGTATGTATGTATGTATGTATGTATGTATGTATGTATGTATGTATGTATGTATGTATGTATGTATGTATGTATGTATGTATGTATGTATGTATGTATGTATGTATGTATGTATGTATGTATGTATGTATGTATGTATGTATGTATGTATGTATGTATGTATGTATGTATGTATGTATGTATGTATGTATGTATGTATGTATGTATGTATGTATGTATGTATGTATGTATGTATGTATGTATGTATGTATGTATGTATGTATGTATGTATGTATGTATGTATGTATGTATGTATGTATGTATGTATGTATGTATGTATGTATGTATGTATGTATGTATGTATGTATGTATGTATGTATGTATGTATGTATGTATGTATGTATGTATGTATGTATGTATGTATGTATGTATGTATGTATGTATGTATGTATGTATGTATGTATGTATGTATGTATGTATGTATGTATGTATGTATGTATGTATGTATGTATGTATGTATGTATGTATGTATGTATGTATGTATGTATGTATGTATGTATGTATGTATGTATGTATGTATGTATGTATGTATGTATGTATGTATGTATGTATGTATGTATGTATGTATGTATGTATGTATGTATGTATGTATGTATGTATGTATGTATGTATGTATGTATGTATGTATGTATGTATGTATGTATGTATGTATGTATGTATGTATGTATGTATGTATGTATGTATGTATGTATGTATGTATGTATGTATGTATGTATGTATGTATGTATGTATGTATGTATGTATGTATGTATGTATGTATGTATGTATGTATGTATGTATGTATGTATGTATGTATGTATGTATGTATGTATGTATGTATGTATGTATGTATGTATGTATGTATGTATGTATGTATGTATGTATGTATGTATGTATGTATGTATGTATGTATGTATGTATGTATGTATGTATGTATGTATGTATGTATGTATGTATGTATGTATGTATGTATGTATGTATGTATGTATGTATGTATGTATGTATGTATGTATGTATGTATGTATGTATGTATGTATGTATGTATGTATGTATGTATGTATGTATGTATGTATGTATGTATGTATGTATGTATGTATGTATGTATGTATGTATGTATGTATGTATGTATGTATGTATGTATGTATGTATGTATGTATGTATGTATGTATGTATGTATGTATGTATGTATGTATGTATGTATGTATGTATGTATGTATGTATGTATGTATGTATGTATGTATGTATGTATGTATGTATGTATGTATGTATGTATGTATGTATGTATGTATGTATGTATGTATGTATGTATGTATGTATGTATGTATGTATGTATGTATGTATGTATGTATGTATGTATGTATGTATGTATGTATGTATGTATGTATGTATGTATGTATGTATGTATGTATGTATGTATGTATGTATGTATGTATGTATGTATGTATGTATGTATGTATGTATGTATGTATGTATGTATGTATGTATGTATGTATGTATGTATGTATGTATGTATGTATGTATGTATGTATGTATGTATGTATGTATGTATGTATGTATGTATGTATGTATGTATGTATGTATGTATGTATGTATGTATGTATGTATGTATGTATGTATGTATGTATGTATGTATGTATGTATGTATGTATGTATGTATGTATGTATGTATGTATGTATGTATGTATGTATGTATGTATGTATGTATGTATGTATGTATGTATGTATGTATGTATGTATGTATGTATGTATGTATGTATGTATGTATGTATGTATGTATGTATGTATGTATGTATGTATGTATGTATGTATGTATGTATGTATGTATGTATGTATGTATGTATGTATGTATGTATGTATGTATGTATGTATGTATGTATGTATGTATGTATGTATGTATGTATGTATGTATGTATGTATGTATGTATGTATGTATGTATGTATGTATGTATGTATGTATGTATGTATGTATGTATGTATGTATGTATGTATGTATGTATGTATGTATGTATGTATGTATGTATGTATGTATGTATGTATGTATGTATGTATGTATGTATGTATGTATGTATGTATGTATGTATGTATGTATGTATGTATGTATGTATGTATGTATGTATGTATGTATGTATGTATGTATGTATGTATGTATGTATGTATGTATGTATGTATGTATGTATGTATGTATGTATGTATGTATGTATGTATGTATGTATGTATGTATGTATGTATGTATGTATGTATGTATGTATGTATGTATGTATGTATGTATGTATGTATGTATGTATGTATGTATGTATGTATGTATGTATGTATGTATGTATGTATGTATGTATGTATGTATGTATGTATGTATGTATGTATGTATGTATGTATGTATGTATGTATGTATGTATGTATGTATGTATGTATGTATGTATGTATGTATGTATGTATGTATGTATGTATGTATGTATGTATGTATGTATGTATGTATGTATGTATGTATGTATGTATGTATGTATGTATGTATGTATGTATGTATGTATGTATGTATGTATGTATGTATGTATGTATGTATGTATGTATGTATGTATGTATGTATGTATGTATGTATGTATGTATGTATGTATGTATGTATGTATGTATGTATGTATGTATGTATGTATGTATGTATGTATGTATGTATGTATGTATGTATGTATGTATGTATGTATGTATGTATGTATGTATGTATGTATGTATGTATGTATGTATGTATGTATGTATGTATGTATGTATGTATGTATGTATGTATGTATGTATGTATGTATGTATGTATGTATGTATGTATGTATGTATGTATGTATGTATGTATGTATGTATGTATGTATGTATGTATGTATGTATGTATGTATGTATGTATGTATGTATGTATGTATGTATGTATGTATGTATGTATGTATGTATGTATGTATGTATGTATGTATGTATGTATGTATGTATGTATGTATGTATGTATGTATGTATGTATGTATGTATGTATGTATGTATGTATGTATGTATGTATGTATGTATGTATGTATGTATGTATGTATGTATGTATGTATGTATGTATGTATGTATGTATGTATGTATGTATGTATGTATGTATGTATGTATGTATGTATGTATGTATGTATGTATGTATGTATGTATGTATGTATGTATGTATGTATGTATGTATGTATGTATGTATGTATGTATGTATGTATGTATGTATGTATGTATGTATGTATGTATGTATGTATGTATGTATGTATGTATGTATGTATGTATGTATGTATGTATGTATGTATGTATGTATGTATGTATGTATGTATGTATGTATGTATGTATGTATGTATGTATGTATGTATGTATGTATGTATGTATGTATGTATGTATGTATGTATGTATGTATGTATGTATGTATGTATGTATGTATGTATGTATGTATGTATGTATGTATGTATGTATGTATGTATGTATGTATGTATGTATGTATGTATGTATGTATGTATGTATGTATGTATGTATGTATGTATGTATGTATGTATGTATGTATGTATGTATGTATGTATGTATGTATGTATGTATGTATGTATGTATGTATGTATGTATGTATGTATGTATGTATGTATGTATGTATGTATGTATGTATGTATGTATGTATGTATGTATGTATGTATGTATGTATGTATGTATGTATGTATGTATGTATGTATGTATGTATGTATGTATGTATGTATGTATGTATGTATGTATGTATGTATGTATGTATGTATGTATGTATGTATGTATGTATGTATGTATGTATGTATGTATGTATGTATGTATGTATGTATGTATGTATGTATGTATGTATGTATGTATGTATGTATGTATGTATGTATGTATGTATGTATGTATGTATGTATGTATGTATGTATGTATGTATGTATGTATGTATGTATGTATGTATGTATGTATGTATGTATGTATGTATGTATGTATGTATGTATGTATGTATGTATGTATGTATGTATGTATGTATGTATGTATGTATGTATGTATGTATGTATGTATGTATGTATGTATGTATGTATGTATGTATGTATGTATGTATGTATGTATGTATGTATGTATGTATGTATGTATGTATGTATGTATGTATGTATGTATGTATGTATGTATGTATGTATGTATGTATGTATGTATGTATGTATGTATGTATGTATGTATGTATGTATGTATGTATGTATGTATGTATGTATGTATGTATGTATGTATGTATGTATGTATGTATGTATGTATGTATGTATGTATGTATGTATGTATGTATGTATGTATGTATGTATGTATGTATGTATGTATGTATGTATGTATGTATGTATGTATGTATGTATGTATGTATGTATGTATGTATGTATGTATGTATGTATGTATGTATGTATGTATGTATGTATGTATGTATGTNCTAAATGGAGACACATATTTTTGTAGTCTCGACATGGTGACAGGTTATCACCAAATTAAGATGAGTCCATGTAATTTATTCCCTTAAGTGCCTTTATAACTGAAGATGGTCTCTATGAGTATTTACGTGTACCATTCGGACTTTGTAATGCACCAGCGGTGTTCAGTCGAATGATTAATGCAGCGTTAGGTAATTTGCTTTTCACCAAAGTATTAGTCTACCTCGACGACATCTTGATTCCCGGAAAGACCCCTGTAGATACCTTTACTACTTTGAAGGAAGTACTGCAAATTCTAAGACTTCTATTTGAGATTAACAGGCTACTTTCGTAAGTTTATAGAGAAATATGCTGAAAAAGCAAAACCACTAAGTATGTTATTACATAAAGCCCAAAAATGGGAGTGGAGCACTGCTCAACAAACAGCTTTTGAATTACTAAAGACTTATTTAGTTTCTAGACCTTTCCTAACACTTTTTAATACAAAACTACCAACAACCTTGTACACGGACGCCAGTCGCTTAGGCTTAGCTGGAGTTTTAGTCCAAGAACAACAAAACCGAGAACTTGTAATTGCATATTTTAGCCGACAAACTATACTGACGGAACAAAACTACCATTCTTTCGAACTAGAAACATTGGCAATCGTAGAATCAGTCAAATGGTTTAGACCAATGTTATATGGTAGGTTTTTCACAATTATTACCGATTGGGCAGCTGTTCGCAGTACATCTGAAAAGAAAGATTTAAATCTCAGAGTGGGAAGGTGGGTAATGTATCTAAATGAATATAACTTTGAAATAAAACATCGAGGAAACATGCGAATGCGTCACGTTGACGCTCTCAGCCGCAATTTACCTGAAGCCTCTCAGAATGTATTGACGATAAACATAACCGAAAATGATTGGACGCTAGCGGCACAACAGCACGACAAAAAAATCAAGCACTTGAAAAACACATTAGCAAGCGGCGAATCTCACTTGCACAAACAAATTTTTACTGAATACAAATTAAAAGATAATATCGTTTATCGAATTACAGATGAGTGGTTCCAAAAAGGGTCCGTTTTCAAATCTTACGGTTATGCCACGATGATGTTGGTCATCCTGGTATTGAAAGAACCTATGAGTTAATATCCAGTAAATATTGGTTTACAAGAATGCGACGATTCATTAATAAATATGTTAAAAACTGTTTACACTGTCTTTATTACAAATCTCCGAGCGGTAAAAAAGCAGGCTTCCTTCATCCAATTCACAAGAAACCGGAACCTTTC
Source organism: Agrilus planipennis (assembly GCF_000699045.2). Taxonomy (NCBI): domain Eukaryota; kingdom Metazoa; phylum Arthropoda; class Insecta; order Coleoptera; family Buprestidae; genus Agrilus; species Agrilus planipennis. The sequence goes on along the minus strand of NW_020442463.1, from coordinate 553,176 downwards.
CACACTATCCATCTGGACCACATAGGTCGGTTTGTCCAAACTCAGAAATTCATATATACTTACTATAGTTGACGCTTTCACAAAATTTTTAATAATTTATCCTGTAAAAAGTATAAAAGCTTCGCATGTCATTCAGAGTCTTAATGACATGAGAAAAACTTTCGGAGAACCTCGTAGAATAATATCTGACCTGAGTAAAGCATTTGTTTCAAACAAATTCCGCGAATATTTAAAGAAACTAGATGTGACTCACCATCTCAATGCTGTTGGGATACCAAGGGGAAATGGTTACTAGACTCTCTGGAAACAATGGGAGCAAATTTGGAAGATAACCAATAGGATGAAAATGTTACAAATATCCAGCTTGGCATTAACAGTACTATTAATAAATCTATTGATGTCTCTCCTCATGAAGCATTACTGGGCATCCGATCACGACTAACATCCGTGACAGAAAACGATAATGATGACACAAACCCGATCGATGTGACTGCTATTCGATGCAAAATGGTAGACAAAATTGAACAACAACAAAGGGAACTGTGTCAGTTTTAATTTTATACTTTATTTCTAACGCCCAGTATTGTTCACAAAATTTGAATATAATTGAGTTTATTACAGTAAAGAAATACCTACAATTAAATATTCGTCACGATAAGGTTACAAAAAATATTTTTATTGAATGTCATCCAAATAGTGCCTCATATAATTACAGTGTCGGCATAACTACAATAGATAGGGTCAATATAAGTATTCGGCGGTCGCATTCACCCTCATTTAATTTTATGACATTCTGTCCATATTTCTCATGTATTAGGAATGCAATTACTCGAGACAGGGTATTGCCCTGTTGGGTTTTTGCCCATACTTAGTTCTGCGAACCTGTTTTCCGTTGTTTGGTTTTGGCTAGGTATTGGTGGTGGTATTACGATAAGTTCATCTTTGTCACATATTTTCAAGTCAGCTACATTTTGTCCTTCAACTTGTCCGATTACGTTTTTAGTCACTTCATTATAATTTAGTTGTTATCCGTTTATTTTTATAGTTAGTAAATTTGTTGTAAATAAAGTTTTTGTATATAGTATTCATTATTGAAGTTTTATTCACTAATGCAAAAATATCATTGGGAAAACTCTGATAGGATGATATTTTTTATTGAATGCATAAAACATCAATTTGATAAAATTCGTGCCAATTAAAAATCAAGTGACAGTTAAACTTTTATAAATTATAAATAATAACCTGATCCGTCGAATGCGTCATTACTTTTGTGGTGACATGATTATTATATCTTCAATGTTGTTTATCTTTTGTTTCCTTAACTTTCTGCTTCCATTAAAAAAAAACAAATAGCCCTTTTAAGGAATAATATACATCCAATTATGTACATGATTGTAACTAAAGTGGTCTATCGAGGAACAATGTCTGTCCTATATTCTGTAAGAGGTACAAGAAAGGGGCTTTTCCTGGTAGCCGATCGAGAGCCGATGTTTGGGTTATGTTATCAGGAAAGGCGCCTTAGGAAGGTCAACACGAGCGATGTGGATGAGATTGTAACTGGATGACAAACTGGATTATTATATGCTAAGACATGACGATGAAAGGTTATATATAAAAAGTCGATGTATGGACTATGAAAAATATATAGTGTCATTCGTTTTGAACCTTGAACTGTTTAGTTTAATTTCAACCCTTATAAATTCAGGAGTGGGATTGGTTAATCCATGTGCATAAAAAGTACATTTAATAAGTTAGTGACAAGTGTTTAAAGGCAATTAAAATGGACAAACATAAAAGTAGTAATTCTCGACAACAAAGATCGCAAACTCCGGATGGACACCTCCCTGAAATACCATCCACATCAAGGCGACTACCGTCATCGGGAGATTCCACATCTTCAGAGGGATACACCCCAGAAAGATCACCCCTATCCATGAAAAGTCCGGAAAGAGCGACCAGAAGTACGAGTTCCAAAAGAAAACACAAAGAGAAAAGTTGAAAAAGGTCTTCAACATATGAAAGGGAAATCTCGAGACAAAAGAAGAAACTTGCACGTCTGGAAGAAAAGATGAGTACTCTTTTAAATGATAGACTCTCTACAATTAATGTTCCGACTCTTAGTCTAGCCGTAAATGAGGCAGTCATTCCAACTTTTGATCCAGGTGTCGGTTCATTAAGTGTATCGGAGTGGTTAATTAAAGTAGACGGACTTACAACTTTTCATAAATGGGACGAATTAAATTAGCCACAAGTCGGTTTCGGGGAAGCAGCAAATTATGAACCCAGTTATAAACAAAATTTGAGTGATTTTTGTTTCGAAAAGGTGGCAAAACTAAATAAACAAAATTTGGATATTCCCGAAGGGTTCTTGATTGACAGTGTTATCGAAAGTTTTGGTGATGTTACTATTGCGTTATCTGCAAGAGAGGCAAAATGTAAAACAGTAGGCGAATTAGCCAACTATTTGAGTCATCAATCAATTACTAAAATAACTTTTACTAAAAACAGTAATACAAGCAGTTCATATCATAAAAAATTAAATGATCAGGTTCCTACTCAACTTTATAAACAAAAACAATATAAGAATTCGTCGATAAAAAGAATTAATTGTTATAATTGCGGCGTAAATCATCGCGTATCAGACTGTCGAAAGCCGATAACAAAATGTAACTTGTGTAACAAACTAGGTGTATGTATGTATGTATGTTACATACTACTACTACTACTATAGTATATACGTTAACTAAACGTATACATGCATTTTACGAGATTCAAAGCCGACGGCGGCTGCGGCTCTGTCTAGCTACGGGCGACATGGTACACTCACTCATACGCACATACACACACACACGCCGCTTGTTGTATCAACCGGTTTTAGGTATCGATCAAGCGGGCCGAGGCGGTGGCCCAGGGCGTTAACGTCATGATCGATGGTCGTACTCTCGCACTCGTACTCGGTTCGAACCCGGCCGCGCGAAAATAATCGTCTACGTCAGTAGTAGTTGAACTATGTCGGACTTGGGACTCGCGAAAGAAATCGTCTACGTCACCTAACTATCATCCATACATCCTCCTCCAACACACAAATACACAACGCAATACAGACATAAATAGACAACACACAATACTCATACACAACACACACACACAAAAAAAAATAACACACACACGCACAAAACACACATGCTCAATAAACAACCCCTACAACTACCCATAACTGCAGCAACAGCGACGACGTCTACGGTGGAAGGAGGTTGTACGGGGTGTTGCCTGAGCGTGTGTGTGTGTGTGTGTGTTTGTGTGCATTCTTGAAGAATGACCTTCTTCAGTCGAAGAATGACCTTCTTCAGCCGAAGAATGACCTTCTTCAGCTGAAGAATGACCTCCAAAGGTGTCGAAGAACTGGACGATGGTCAGAACTGGATGGACAGACCATTCTGAGTCCCAGAAGCCCCAGTGTATTACTACTGACGATTACAACATCATAAGAAAATATTCCATAAAAGGCAATGCGAGGGGAACAGGGGGGAAACGATTTCAAGCCCAAAGGCGTTAAAAAAATGGAGGATAACAACAAAAAACACCCACATGGCACAAGAAGGGGACGGGGCGGACCAATGAGAGGCCAAATCTAACGAGCGGAAGTGCCGTAAGAAAAGCATTGGGAGATAAGGAGATTTGCCCCTAGATATCCTACTGACTTGCAAACTTAACTTTAAAACTTGGTAAATGTCATTTCTTTAAGAGAAAGATTGACTATTGGGGTTTACTATATCACGCGAAGGAATTGCCTACCAACACGCATGAGGTGCGCTCGTTTTTGGGCTTAGCTAGCTTTTTCAGGTTATTTGTGAAGGGTTTCGCGATTTGCTTAAAAAGAACATTCATTTTCGTTGGGAGGAAAAGCAACAATCATTCAATTCAATCAAACTGCCTCTGGCAAATAGACCAGTATTAAGTTTCATGGTCCCAAGGCTTATACCGAATTACATACAAACGCATTTGCGAACGGTCTGTGGGCGGCATTATTACAACAACAATCAGATGAAACATTAAGGGTAATCTCTTATTCAAGCCGTAAAACCACGCCGATAGAATAAATATACCACTCTTACGAGTTGGAATGTTTAGCAATTGTCGCAGCAGTCGAAAAATTTAGGGTATATTTATTAGGTATACCGTTCGTCATTAAGGTCGACTGTAATAGTCTAAAGTTGTTAGCCAAAAAGAGGGATTTAAATCCTGGAATCGGTAGGTGGTTTGTCAGGTTATCGGAATTCGACTATACCTTTGAATACCACAAGGCCGAGAATAATAAGATAGCTAAAGAGATAGAGGTTTCGGGGTTGCCTGTCTTGGGAATTACAGTTAATACAGACTGGGTGGCCGCCATACAGAGGTCGTGTATAGAAACAAAAACTATTGTTAATAAGTTAGAAGACGGTGATATAAATACACATAAACAGTTTACGTTATACAGTGGTAGGGTATATAAAACTTCGAAAACTGGTGTTTGGAGATTATATGTCCCGGTGGATTTAAGATTCGATATTGTTAGTAATGCTCATAAGAATCTTGCACATTTAGGGGTTGACAAAGCATTGGAAAACGTAAAGAAAAGTGATTATTTTCCTAGGAAGAGAGAGTTCGTTACAAAGTATATTAACATATGTATTAATTGTTTATATTACAACTGTCACCCAAATATAAAGGCCCATACGAAATTGTCAAACTGGTGGGTAATGACAGATATTTGGTGCAAGATATTGAGGGGAAAAGCAAAGGGATAAGCTGTACAAGGTTATTATTTCTGTTGATAGACTTAAATTTGTAAAATAAATTATATATCCATAGTTTTAAGGAATATTATTATGTGGCAATTGTAGATTTTAATTTCTAATATCCTGTTAAATGTTGACTAATACTAATACTAATGTTATATTATCGTATGTTTTGAACATATAAACATTCTCGAGGACTAGAATAAGTCAGGTTGGCCGAATTGATATAGTTTTAAGAATTATTAATGTTAGACTTATTTAACTTCTGATACTAAGAATTATTATTGTTTAGATTTGTTTTAGTTATTTATAGTGTTTGAGGCCACGAATGTTTATGAATATACGACTGGCTGATTTGTTTAAAATAATAAATAAGATAAAGTCTTTATATACGAGACGGAAGGAATGGCAACAACTGGAGGCGAATAAAAAAAAATAAGGGGCCTGGATTATTCTTGATCAAACTTTCAAAAGATATAGTTTACTTTACTTAAAACACTTGTTAAATAAGAGTTTTTTTTTGAGTTGTTTTTACATCAGGAGTGGGATAGTGCCCAGTCAAATCTTATCAGTGTCGTAGATAAAAAAAAAATGGAAAGCAGCTCGGATTGGGAAGAATCTGAACCTGGTGTTAGGAGATTTAGGAGTGATTTTCCTGAAACAGCTAGAGATAACGTTACCTTGAAACGACATTCGAGTGGTGAGTCTTCGTCCGATATTTTACGCATGAATTATTTGCTTGTGGAAAGCATGAATAAGCTTATTGACAAATTAGGACAAACAAAACCTAGTACCGAAATGAATTTGAGTATTTCTAGAGAAATAGTGTCTTCCTTTGATCCACTTATAAACAATGTGGATCAATAGTTACACTCGGTAGATGAGTACGCAAAAATGTATAACTGGTCAGATAGAACAACTTGTAATTTAGCTCTCAGTAAATTACGTGGCCCGGCGGAAGTGTGGTATCAACGGTTAGAAACTCACACACATACTTGGAACGAATGGAAAGCCATGCTTTTGGACAATTTTGAAACTAAAAGAGATCTGCACACGGCGATGTTTAGAATTTTTTCTTGTAAACCAAAACCAAATCAAAGTCTCTATAAATACGCTTTTGAGAAATTAGGATTAATCAATCAAATGAAAATTTCGCTTGAAGATTCGGATAAAGTAAATTTGATTATGGGTGACATTGACGACAACAACAAGTGAAATTTTCAGTCGAGACGGCCGGTATTACGAAACCATCTGTTTTAGCGCGACATTTACGCACACTACCGACAAAAACGCAAGAGACGCCTCTGACTAGAAACTTTGATGTTAATGTCAATTCGCGTTTCATTACTTCAATGGAGAATCGAGAATTGCGAAATCTCCGTTGTTATCATTGCAGAAAAAGGGGACATCAACAGCGTTTTTGTCTAAATAAAAAGAACTTAGAACGAGGAGTAGTTCCTTATAATAAACCACCAAGTTACCGATAAGGTTAATAAAGAAAATGTGACGATAGGTATTGAAGATACAGGGGTGCAACAAAATGTACTTGATATTCTTAATGAATACAGAGACTGCATAGCGCAAGGACGCTATGATGTCGGGTTCACGGATATAGTCGAAATGCAAATTGATTTAATGGATAAGAAACCTATTACGTTTCGACCACGGCGTTTTTCAGAAAGCGAACGATCAACTATCAGGGAAATTGTAAACGAATTATTAGAAAATAAAATTATTCGCGAATCCAAATCACCTTACACCCCGTACTATTGGTAGCTAAAAAAAAAGGGGAACAGCACTTATGTGTCGATTATCGTGCTTTAAACAAGATTACAGTTAAAGACGTGTACCCATTACCAATGCTC
>NW_020442463.1:533674-543827 GCF_000699045.2 Agrilus planipennis | reverse complement strand
AAAATGATTATAAATAATAACCTGATCCGTCGAATGCGTCATTACTTTTGTGGTGACATGATTATTATATCTTCAATGTTGTTTATCTTTTGTTTCCTTAACTTTCTGCTTCCATTAAAAAAAAACAAATAGCCCTTTTAAGGAATAATATACATCCAATTATGTACATGATTGTAACTAAAGTGGTCTATCGAGGAACAATGTCTGTCCTATATTCTGTAAGAGGTACAAGAAAGGGGCTTTTCCTGGTAGCCGATCGAGAGCCGATGTTTGGGTTATGTTATCAGGAAAGGCGCCTTAGGAAGGTCAACACGAGCGATGTGGATGAGATTGTAACTGGATGACAAACTGGATTATTATATGCTAAGACATGACGATGAAAGGTTATATATAAAAAGTCGATGTATGGACTATGAAAAATATATAGTGTCATTCGTTTTGAACCTTGAACTGTTTAGTTTAATTTCAACCCTTATAAATTCAGGAGTGGGATTGGTTAATCCATGTGCATAAAAAGTACATTTAATAAGTTAGTGACAAGTGTTTAAAGGCAATTAAAATGGACAAACATAAAAGTAGTAATTCTCGACAACAAAGATCGCAAACTCCGGATGGACACCTCCCTGAAATACCATCCACATCAAGGCGACTACCGTCATCGGGAGATTCCACATCTTCAGAGGGATACACCCCAGAAAGATCACCCCTATCCATGAAAAGTCCGGAAAGAGCGACCAGAAGTACGAGTTCCAAAAGAAAACACAAAGAGAAAAGTTGAAAAAGGTCTTCAACATATGAAAGGGAAATCTCGAGACAAAAGAAGAAACTTGCACGTCTGGAAGAAAAGATGAGTACTCTTTTAAATGATAGACTCTCTACAATTAATGTTCCGACTCTTAGTCTAGCCGTAAATGAGGCAGTCATTCCAACTTTTGATCCAGGTGTCGGTTCATTAAGTGTATCGGAGTGGTTAATTAAAGTAGACGGACTTACAACTTTTCATAAATGGGACGAATTAAATTAGCCACAAGTCGGTTTCGGGGAAGCAGCAAATTATGAACCCAGTTATAAACAAAATTTGAGTGATTTTTGTTTCGAAAAGGTGGCAAAACTAAATAAACAAAATTTGGATATTCCCGAAGGGTTCTTGATTGACAGTGTTATCGAAAGTTTTGGTGATGTTACTATTGCGTTATCTGCAAGAGAGGCAAAATGTAAAACAGTAGGCGAATTAGCCAACTATTTGAGTCATCAATCAATTACTAAAATAACTTTTACTAAAAACAGTAATACAAGCAGTTCATATCATAAAAAATTAAATGATCAGGTTCCTACTCAACTTTATAAACAAAAACAATATAAGAATTCGTCGATAAAAAGAATTAATTGTTATAATTGCGGCGTAAATCATCGCGTATCAGACTGTCGAAAGCCGATAACAAAATGTAACTTGTGTAACAAACTAGGTCACACACGGGAACAGTGTAGTGACAAATCACGTTCGAATAAAAAACAAATTGCCCAGTGTGAAACAGACTCATTATTAGGCCCCGCAATAAAAACAAAAGACTTGTTTATTAAAAATGCTCGAATTAACGGACGACAAATAAAATATTTAGTCGATACGGGGAGTAGCTGTACGATTATTCGCTATTCCATTACGAAATATTTACATTTTAATATCACCAGCGATATAAACACTACCATAAAAAGTTTCATGGGGACTAGCCTCAACGTAAATTTAACATCGACGGTGCGTATACATGTGGATGAAACAAGTGCAATCGTAACCGCGTTTATAATAAATAACGATAAAATAAGTTATGATATGATTCTCGGGACCGATTTTCTCGGGCAATCTCATATTCTAATGGAAAAAACTCCTGATTGTCTACGTTTACATACATTACCGGAACTATAAAAAAAAATAATAAACAGCATCGAATATGAACCAGAGGATAAATTAGATTTCTCCAAAATCAATTTTGGCAACATCAGTGAATCTAACAAAAGCTGGTGTTTGACCTACTTACGTCCTATAAACAATGCGTGTCAACTTCCTTATCTGACCTCGGTAGAACAAACACTGTTGAGATGAAAATAAAATTAAAAACTGATGAACCTGTAGTTTACAGACCATATCGAATGTCTATTTCCGAAGGAACAATACTTAACGATATAATTGATGATCTATTAAGAAACAATATTGTGAGACCATCTCAATCACCCTATGCCAACCCATTATACTTTGCAAGAAAAAAACAGGTGACTATAGGATGTGTGTCGATTTTAGAAAACTTAATGCGATTACCGTGAAAGATAAGTACCCTTTGCCTCTTATAGAGGACCAGATAGACAGACTAGGAGGAAACATTTTCTTTACTGGGTTAGATATGGCTTCAGGTTACTACCAAGTCCCAATGGCTGAAGAGTCCATTAAGAAAACCGCGTTCGTAACACCCGATGCGCATCTAGAATTTGTACGAATGCCATTCGGGTTGTGCAACGCGCCGGCGGTTTATCAACGATTAATAAACGATATACTAGGTGACTTAAAATATACTATCGCCTTTCCTTATATTGATGATATCATACCGTCGGTTACTTTTGAGGAAGGTTTGGATAGGCTGCATAAAGTTTTAGAAGTACTAAAAGAAAACGACTTAACTCTACAATTGAGTAAATGCACATTCTTTAAAAGAAAAATTGAGTACTTGGGGAGAGAAATTAGTAGCGAGGGTGTACGTCCGGGATCAGTAAAGGTAAAAGCTGTGATGGAGGTGTCAGATCCTCAAAATATAAAGCAAGTAAGACAATTTTTAGGATTGTCTGGTTATTTTCGGAAGTTTATCTAAAATTATGCGCACTAAGTGAAACCATTAACACGGTTACTTAAAAAGGATACCAAATGGTCCTGGGGCGAAGAGCAAAAAGCAGCCGTTCAAAACATTAAAACCACTTTATCATCAAAACCTATTTTAGCAGTATTTGACCCTAAACTACCAACCGAACTACACACGGACGCGAGTTCAATAGGAGTAGCCGGTATGCTAGTACAGAAACATGACATAGGGATAAAAGTAGTCGCTTATTTTAATAAGCAAACCACCCCGAACAAAAACTACATCATTCGTATGAATTAGAAACCATGGCGGTCGTATTATCTTTACAACATTTTAGGGTTTACCTACTTGGTATCCAATTCAAAATAGTCACCGACTGCAGTGCATTACGTGCAATTTTTGTTAAGAAGGACTTACTGTCTCGAATATGTCGATGGTGGTTACAAGTCCAAGAGTATACGTTCGATGTGGAACATCGAGCGGGTACTAAAATGAGCCACGTCGATGATCTTAGCCGTAACCCCATCGAAGAATACATAAATGTTATTGATTTAACCGAAGCAGATTGGATTATTGCGGCCCAATCACAAGACGACACCATAGCTAAAATCAAAACTATACTTAGTGAGGGTACGCGAAATCGAAACACTAAACAATATTTTGACAACTTTTTGTTAAAAAATGACAAAATTTATAAAAGACTCCCTGATGGAGAAAATGTTTGACTAGTGCCAAAAGGATGCAAGTGGCAAATATGCAGATTATGCCATGATGACTCTGGTCATTTAGGATTTGAAAAGACACTTAAAAGAATCGCCGAAAACTATTGGTTCCCCAAAATGCGCGGCTTTGTAAAGAAATATGCACAATCATGTCTATCTTATATGTATTATAAACATCCTTCTGGTAAAAAGGAAGGTCAAATGTATCCAATCGAGAAGGTGTCAGTACCTTTCGATACACTTCATATCGATCATTTGGGGCCATTTGAGAAAAGTTCGAAAGCAAACAGTTACATTTTGACCATTATAGACGGATTCACAAAATTTACAATTCTCGAAGCAGTGAAAGATACGAAAACAAAACACGTGATTAACACATTACTCAGTTTATTTTATATTTTCGGGACCCCACGACGTATAATTAGCAATAGAGGTTCGGCCTATACGTCCAGAAAGTTTGAATCGTTTTGTAATAAATATGGTATTCATCACACTCTAAATGCGGTAGCCACGCCTCAGGCAAATGGCCAGTGTGAGCGTGCAAAACAGGGTTGTGCTAAATACCTTAGCAGTAATGGCTGCAGGCATGAAAGAGTTCAAATGGGACACACTTGTTAAACCAATTCAAGGTATTCTGAACTAAATATGAAGATTGGAAAAACTTTGGCGGTTGTTGTAAAACAAACAGAATAGCTCAAAACTCCAACGCCAAAACACAACACTGTAGTTGTCCGAAGCACTTTTCAGTAACAAGGTTACCTTCTTCAGGGACTGAAGTAAACTTACTTCAGTTAACAAAGTAAACTTACTTCAGTCCCTGAAGAAGGTAACTTTGTTACCGAAAAGTGCTTCGGACGACTACAGTGTCGTGTTTTGGCGTTGGGATTCTGAGCTATTCTGTGTATTCTGAACTGTACAGAAAATAAAAGCATAGGTGTTTCACCTTTAGAAGTTCTGGCGAGATATAAAAGGCGAAACATCGCAGAAGCGAAAATTCTTAGTGTTGTGCAAAATGAGGTAGAGCGACTCGATTTACAACAAGTAAGAGAAAATATGAGTAAACGGATCGTTAAAGATCAAAATGCTCAAAAGAAGCGATTTGATAAAACCCGTAAAAAGGAAAAAGCAAAACTAAAGGTGAAGTAGTAATAATACGAAAAACAAACATACAAGCTACAGGTAGTGGTCAAAAACTTGCACCATCGTTTAGAGGTCCATTCAAAATCATAAGGGTTTTGTATAATGACAGCTATGAGGTAGAGGACCTTCGAGAAGGCATAAAACGGTCACAAACAGTTGTAACCGTAGATCAAATGAAACCGTGGATACTCCTAAGAGGTGAGAAGGTGACATAGGGTCATCATTTTACTAAGCTAAAAGGCACATGACCTCTTCAAAAAAAAAAAAAAACAATAATAATAATAGTAATAATTTTCAGGATGAATGAGAGTATGTCTGTGATACGCTAAAGTGAAAGTACAAATNCTTATAAACAATGTGGATCAATAGTTACACTCGGTAGATGAGTACGCAAAAATGTATAACTGGTCAGATAGAACAACTTGTAATTTAGCTCTCAGTAAATTACGTGGCCCGGCGGAAGTGTGGTATCAACGGTTAGAAACTCACACACATACTTGGAACGAATGGAAAGCCATGCTTTTGGACAATTTTGAAACTAAAAGAGATCTGCACACGGCGATGTTTAGAATTTTTTCTTGTAAACCAAAACCAAATCAAAGTCTCTATAAATACGCTTTTGAGAAATTAGGATTAATCAATCAAATGAAAATTTCGCTTGAAGATTCGGATAAAGTAAATTTGATTATGGGTGACATTGACGACAACAACAAGTGAAATTTTCAGTCGAGACGGCCGGTATTACGAAACCATCTGTTTTAGCGCGACATTTACGCACACTACCGACAAAAACGCAAGAGACGCCTTTGACTAGAAACTTTGATGTTAATGTCCGTTGTTATCATTGCAGAAAAAGCAAACAGCGTTTTTGTCCAAATTAAAAGAACTTAGAACGAGGAGTAGTTCCTTATAATAAACCACCTAGTATAAATTTTGTCAGTACAAATTCAATTGTAACTAACACAGAAAAATTTTATAAAAATATATTAGTAAATTTTCAACAAGCTAAATCTTTTATTGACTTGTAGTCAATGCTCACTAATTACTAATCGCACGGTACAGTCATTAAAATTAATACCAATCGAACTCGAGCATCCAGTAAAATTAAAAAGGAATAAACAAAAGCGAAGGACTCTCGTGTACTTCATACGTGACCGCGACCGTAATAATTGACGCGGTTGAAAAAAATATTTGGCTATATGTAATCGGAGAACTCGCTAGCATTCTAAATACTGATATTCTAATCGAACAAAATTTCACAGAACTAGATGATGTAAGTTATACTAAGATAGGCCAAGGACTACATTTTCCAATCACAAAGCCGCGCCCTATAATAAAGCACCAAGTTACCGATAAGGTTAATAAAGAAAACGTGACGATAGATATTGAAGATACAGGGATGCAACAAAAAGTACTTCATATTCTTAATGAATACAGCGACTGCATAGCGCAAGGACACTATGATGTCGGGTTCACTGATAAAGTCGAAATGCAAATTGATTTAATGGATAAGAAACCCTTTACGTTTCGACCACGGCGATTTTCAGAAAGCGAACGATCAACTATCAGGGAAATTGTAAACGAATTATTAGAAAATAAAATTATTCGCGAATCCAAATCACCTTACACCCCGTACTATTGGTAGCTAAAAAAAAAGGGGAACAGCACTTATGTGTCGATTATCGTGCTTTAAACAAGATTACAGTTAAAGACGTGTACCCATTACCAATCATTGAAGATTTAATTCAACGCCTAAATGGAGACACATATTTTTGTAGTCTCGACATGGTGACAGGTTATCACCAAATTAAGATGAGTCCATGTAATTTATTCCCTTAAGTGCCTTTATAACTGAAGATGGTCTCTATGAGTATTTACGTGTACCATTCGGACTTTGTAATGCACCAGCGGTGTTCAGTCGAATGATTAATGCAGCGTTAGGTAATTTGCTTTTCACCAAAGTATTAGTCTACCTCGACGACATCTTGATTCCCGGAAAGACCCCTGTAGATACCTTTACTACTTTGAAGGAAGTACTGCAAATTCTAAGACTTCTATTTGAGATTAACAGGCTACTTTCGTAAGTTTATAGAGAAATATGCTGAAAAAGCAAAACCACTAAGTATGTTATTACATAAAGCCCAAAAATGGGAGTGGAGCACTGCTCAACAAACAGCTTTTGAATTACTAAAGACTTATTTAGTTTCTAGACCTTTCCTAACACTTTTTAATACAAAACTACCAACAACCTTGTACACGGACGCCAGTCGCTTAGGCTTAGCTGGAGTTTTAGTCCAAGAACAACAAAACCGAGAACTTGTAATTGCATATTTTAGCCGACAAACTATACTGACGGAACAAAACTACCATTCTTTCGAACTAGAAACATTGGCAATCGTAGAATCAGTCAAATGGTTTAGACCAATGTTATATGGTAGGTTTTTCACAATTATTACCGATTGGGCAGCTGTTCGCAGTACATCTGAAAAGAAAGATTTAAATCTCAGAGTGGGAAGGTGGGTAATGTATCTAAATGAATATAACTTTGAAATAAAACATCGAGGAAACATGCGAATGCGTCACGTTGACGCTCTCAGCCGCAATTTACCTGAAGCCTCTCAGAATGTATTGACGATAAACATAACCGAAAATGATTGGACGCTAGCGGCACAACAGCACGACAAAAAAATCAAGCACTTGAAAAACACATTAGCAAGCGGCGAATCTCACTTGCACAAACAAATTTTTACTGAATACAAATTAAAAGATAATATCGTTTATCGAATTACAGATGAGTGGTTCCAAAAAGGGTCCGTTTTCAAATCTTACGGTTATGCCACGATGATGTTGGTCATCCTGGTATTGAAAGAACCTATGAGTTAATATCCAGTAAATATTGGTTTACAAGAATGCGACGATTCATTAATAAATATGTTAAAAACTGTTTACACTGTCTTTATTACAAATCTCCGAGCGGTAAAAAAGCAGGCTTCCTTCATCCAATTCACAAGAAACCGGAACCTTTCCACACTATCCATCTGGACCACATAGGTCGGTTTGTCCAAACTCAGAAATTCATATATACTTACTATAGTTGACGCTTTCACAAAATTTTTAATAATTTATCCTGTAAAAAGTATAAAAGCTTCGCATGTCATTCAGAGTCTTAATGACATGAGAAAAACTTTCGGAGAACCTCGTAGAATAATATCTGACCTGAGTAAAGCATTTGTTTCAAACAAATTCCGCGAATATTTAAAGAAACTAGATGTGACTCACCATCTCAATGCTGTTGGGATACCAAGGGGAAATGGTTACTAGACTCTCTGGAAACAATGGGAGCAAATTTGGAAGATAACCAATAGGATGAAAATGTTACAAATATCCAGCTTGGCATTAACAGTACTATTAATAAATCTATTGGTGTCTCTCCTCATGAAGCATTACTGGGCATCCGATCACGACTAACATCCGTGACAGAAAACGATAATGATGACACAAACCCGATCGATGTGACTGCTATTCGATGCAAAATGGTAGACAAAATTGAACAACAACAAAGGGAACTGTGTCAGTTTTAATTTTATACTTTATTTCTAACGCCCAGTATTGTTCACAAAATTTGAATATAATTGAGTTTATTACAGTAAAGAAATACCTACAATTAAATATTCGTCACGATAAGGTTACAAAAAATATTTTTATTGAATGTCATCCAAATAGTGCCTCATATAATTACAGTGTCGGCATAACTACAATAGATAGGGTCAATATAAGTATTCGGCGGTCGCATTCACCCTCATTTAATTTTATGACATTCTGTCCATATTTCTCATGTATTAGGAATGCAATTACTCGAGACAGGGTATTGCCCTGTTGGGTTTTTGCCCATACTTAGTTCTGCGAACCTGTTTTCCGTTGTTTGGTTTTGGCTAGGTATTGGTGGTGGTATTACGATAAGTTCATCTTTGTCACATATTTTCAAGTCAGCTACATTTTGTCCTTCAACTTGTCCGATTACGTTTTTAGTCACTTCATTATAATTTAGTTGTTATCCGTTTATTTTTATAGTTAGTAAATTTGTTGTAAATAAAGTTTTTGTATATAGTATTCATTATCGATGTTTTTATTCACTAATGCAAAAATAACATTGAGAAAACTCTGCTCGTGAAGTCACGGAACCAATAGCACTCGACCTTTATTAATTTTTCGATTGTTGGTATATTTTCAAGGGTAAGTGAAACGGGTAACTGATTTGGAGAAAGTTGTAATTTAGTTAATTCGTTAAATAAGTCAATTGTTCCGACTATGCTAGGATGTAAAATACCCAATTTTGAGAATGTAATAGAATTTTCTATATCTTGGAGAATAGATATAATTATTTCGTACAAATTTATAATTTGGTTTAATGTATCTTCAACAATTAAAGAATATTGAATTGAATTTTGTTGTAAATAGTTTGTTACCTTAATTAATTTCATTTTCAATAAGAATTCGTTGTGCTGAACTTGTGTTAAAGTATTGTTAAACTTGTTTATAAGATCAATAGATATTGAATTTTGCTTTTTAATGTTACTTGCTAATTTGTTTTGATTCTGTTGTAGTTCCCTTATTAAGTTTTCATATCTTTCTCCGTCGGAAGCATCTAAATTTCCTGTAATAGATTTAAATATGGTACCTAAGCCATTTATTATACCTCTTTTGGTTATTCTTTTAGCGTGAGGAATGATCTCGTTGAGTTTTACCTTAGCTTTTTCTTTTGTTATATTTAATATTTTCAAATAGTTTAATGCTTCAGACATAGAGTGTAAATAAATTTCTTTTGATAATTTTGTAGCCTGATAGTCAAGTTTATCAATTTCTACTAGAATAGGGTTTAAATCATAGTAGTGAATTAGTGTTTTCATGTAGTCTTGAGCTCTAGCTTTTCCTAATTTTAAAGGTATTAGGCCTGAATTATTTTCCAAATTTTTCACGGTTATTTCATTCTGAAGTCCCAGAACAATGGGAATCCTGAAAATATAATTAACTATTAAAATCATATGTTTTTCTAAGTGGGCGTTTTATATTGTCCATGTGTACTTTATTTTGCGTGGGTGTTTCTATTGTTTTGTGCTCCTCGTTAACTTTCGTTATAATTGTCGGTTTTTCAAACTTATTCGCGGTTTTCTGTCGCTTATGCTGTTTAACGAATGTTTTGACCTGTGGTTTGAATATTTTCGGGTCATCACGATTTTTATTTAATTTGGCAATTAATTTTTCTTTATTTTGAGTCAAAGTTTCATTTAATTTGGAATATAACAGTTTTGTTGTCTCTCTATGATTTTGTACATAGTCGCTTACGAGCATTTCATTAATATCAATATTAAATGGATCGCTGTTATCAATATGACCACTAATTATATCGATTGGTTTCATTTTTGTTGCCGAATGTATAGAATAATTGTA
>NW_020442463.1:474778-531601 GCF_000699045.2 Agrilus planipennis | reverse complement strand
GAAAACTTAATGCGATTACCGTGAAAGATAAGTACCCTTTGCCTCTTATAGAGGACCAGATAGACAGACTAGGAGGAAACATTTTCTTTACTGGGTTAGATATGGCTTCAGGTTACTACCAAGTCCCAATGGCTGAAGAGTCCATTAAGAAAACCGCGTTCGTAACACCCGATGCGCATCTAGAATTTGTACGAATGCCATTCGGGTTGTGCAACGCGCCGGCGGTTTATCAACGATTAATAAACGATATACTAGGTGACTTAAAATATACTATCGCCTTTCCTTATATTGATGATATCATACCGTCGGTTACTTTTGAGGAAGGTTTGGATAGGCTGCATAAAGTTTTAGAAGTACTAAAAGAAAACGACTTAACTCTACAATTGAGTAAATGCACATTCTTTAAAAGAAAAATTGAGTACTTGGGGAGAGAAATTAGTAGCGAGGGTGTACGTCCGGGATCAGTAAAGGTAAAAGCTGTGATGGAGGTGTCAGATCCTCAAAATATAAAGCAAGTAAGACAATTTTTAGGATTGTCTGGTTATTTTCGGAAGTTTATCTAAAATTATGCGCACTAAGTGAAACCATTAACACGGTTACTTAAAAAGGATACCAAATGGTCCTGGGGCGAAGAGCAAAAAGCAGCCGTTCAAAACATTAAAACCACTTTATCATCAAAACCTATTTTAGCAGTATTTGACCCTAAACTACCAACCGAACTACACACGGACGCGAGTTCAATAGGAGTAGCCGGTATGCTAGTACAGAAACATGACATAGGGATAAAAGTAGTCGCTTATTTTAATAAGCAAACCACCCCGAACAAAAACTACATCATTCGTATGAATTAGAAACCATGGCGGTCGTATTATCTTTACAACATTTTAGGGTTTACCTACTTGGTATCCAATTCAAAATAGTCACCGACTGCAGTGCATTACGTGCAATTTTTGTTAAGAAGGACTTACTGTCTCGAATATGTCGATGGTGGTTACAAGTCCAAGAGTATACGTTCGATGTGGAACATCGAGCGGGTACTAAAATGAGCCACGTCGATGATCTTAGCCGTAACCCCATCGAAGAATACATAAATGTTATTGATTTAACCGAAGCAGATTGGATTATTGCGGCCCAATCACAAGACGACACCATAGCTAAAATCAAAACTATACTTAGTGAGGGTACGCGAAATCGAAACACTAAACAATATTTTGACAACTTTTTGTTAAAAAATGACAAAATTTATAAAAGACTCCCTGATGGAGAAAATGTTTGACTAGTGCCAAAAGGATGCAAGTGGCAAATATGCAGGTTATGCCATGATGACTCTGGTCATTTAGGATTTGAAAAGACACTTAAAAGAATCGCCGAAAACTATTGGTTCCCCAAAATGCGCGGCTTTGTAAAGAAATATGTACAATCATGTCTATCTTGTATGTATTATAAACATCCTTCTGGTAAAAAGGAAGGTCAAGTGTATTCAATCGAGAAGGTGCCAGTACCTTTCGATACACTTCATATCGATCATTTGGGGCCATTTGAGAAAAGTTCGAAAGCAAACAGTTATATTTTGACCATTATAGACGGATTCACAAAATTTACAATTCTTGAAGCAGTGAAAGATACGAAAACAAAACACGTGATTAACACATTACTCAGTTTATTTTATATTTTCGGGACCCCACGACGTATAATAAGAGATAGAGGTTCGGCCTATACGTCCAAAAAGTTTGAATCGTTTTGTAATAAATATGGTATTCATCACACTCTAAATGCGGTAGCCACGCCTCGGGCAAATGGCCAGTGTGAGCGTGCAAACCGGGTTGTGCTAAATACCCTAGCAGTAATGGCTGCAGGCATGAAAGAGTCCAAATGGGACACACTTGTTAAGCCAATTCAAGGTATTCTGAACTCTACAGAAAATAAAACCATAGGTGTTTCACATTTAGAAGTTCTGGCGGGATACAAAGGGCGAAACATCGCAGAAGCGAAAATTCTTAGCGTTGTGCAAAATGAGGTAGAGCGACTAGATTTACAACAAGTAAGAGAAAATGTGAGTAAACGGATCGTTAGAGATCAAAATGTTCAAAAGAAGCGATTTGATAAAACCCGTAAAAAAGCAAAACAATATACTAAAGGTGAAATAGTAATGATACTAAAAACAAGCATACAAGCTACAGGTAGTAGTCAAAAACTCGCACCATCGTTTAGGGGACCATTCAAAATCACAAGGGTTTTGTATAATGACAGGTATGAGGTAGAGGACCTTCGGGAAGGCATGAAACGGTCACGAACAGTTGTAACCGTCGGCCAAATGAAACCTTGGATACTCCTAAGAGGTGAGAAGATGACATAGGGCCACCATTTTACTAAGTTAAAAGGCACATGTCCTCTTCAAAAAAAAAAAAAAACAATAATAATAATAGTAATAATTTTCAGGATGAATGAGAGTATGTCTGTGATACGCTAAAGTGAAAGTACAAATGAATGAAATATGAACAATTTTAAGGATGACATTATGAAAACGCACACTAATTATGTATGTATGATTGTGAAATATGGCCGTGTGCAAATGAAAACAAAAAAGGCTATGAGAGTGACATATGGTCACAATATTACTGGCAAGGGCCAAACATTGTTAGGATTCATCAAAAGAATAGGTAGCAAATATGTCATTGACCAAAGTGGTCAATATCAATGTATGTGTACCCTGCAAGGCTAGCTAGCTAATGTTGAAACGACACAAAATCGCTAAAGAATGAATGAAAATACATATGTACGCATGTGTATAAGGATGATAGTAAAACAAAACGTGACAAAGGGATGTCATGAAAACGCAGCAATGGCTAACAAAATTACTCAAAGGAATGATCTAATGTTTGCTCTGTAGCGATGACTACTGTGACATATGAGATCACTTAATCTAGAGCACAATGATTGTCTAGTAGCGATGGCTACTATGACTTCTTTGTAGCGAGGGCTACTGCGACATAAGGTCACGTATGTTAAGGCGACAATGGTTGCCAAGTGCCAAGGGCTACTTATAAAGTGAAAGTGTTGAATGAGTCCAACTACTATTCTTATGAAGTTTTTACTTTTTTAATTTAATTTTGTTTCATAGATAACGATAGTTGTCAAAGCCAACCGGAAGATGATGTTGAACCACACTATGGTGGGGTTCAGAACTATCAATCTGAGGACAGCTTGATAAAATAGGATGGCCGAATGTAAGAGGTACAAGAAAGGGGCTTTTCCTGGTAGCCGATCGAGAGCCGATGTTTGGGTTATGTTATCAGGAAAGGCGCCTTAGGAAGGTCAACACGAGCGGTGTGGATGAAATTGTAACAGGATGACAAACTGGATTATTATATGCTAAGACGTGACGATGAAAGGTTGTATATAAAAAGTCGATGTATGGACCATGAAAAATATATAGTGTTATTCGTTTTGAACCTTGAACTGTTTAGTTTAATTTCAACCCTTACATGAAGTAGTTTGATNGAGCGATGTGGATGAAATTGTAACAGGATGACAAACTGGATTATTATATGCTAAGACATGACGATGAAAGGTTATATATAAAAAGTCGATGTATGGACTATGAAAAATATACAGTGTTATTCGTTTTGAACCTTGAACTGTTTAGTTTAATTTCAACCCTTACAATTCGCTAATTTATTACTTATATTAAAGGAATGCGACATTAAAAGTAAGTAAACAATTCGGAAATAATCTGTTACTGTCGTTTTGTATGAAGAAGGTAGGATAATTAGAGGATTATTATTCGAAAACAAGAACTATATAGTACCTGTATCAACGATTTCTGCAGTGAACAATAGTTATTCTAAGTTTATTTAATTTCTGACAAATTATAGTCATTAAATTCCCCTATCTTTTGTATACGTGTGTACGTATAAGTAGTTTTATTGCATCATTCATTTCTTCTAGGAAAAATAAATCGAAATGACCTTGTTCCTCCTTCATTACAGGTGATAACCTGTCGTGCATTGATGATTCATTCTAATTATTCTAGAAAAAAATCAAAATGACGTCATTCTAAATATTCTAGAAAGATTCTGGTCACCTAGCTTTCCCTCACTCCTCCATCTCGAAAGAGTATGTATATCTCTGCACGTCAGAATCAGTTTACTTATCAGTGAGGTGGTCTTCTGACAGTTATCAATAAAATAAAAATAACAATAATGACAAGCAGCAACCAGATGGCTTCTTGGAATTTAAAAGAACTATCAAAGGTGTATGTACGGAAGTTTAGCAGTCACCTATTAAGGTATCAATTACAGTTTAATAATGATGGAGCGAAGGTTGGCGTGGGATTAATAAACTATGAAAAAGGTTCCCTGAAGAAATTAATAGACGAAACCATAGTACTATTAAAAACAGAAGTCGGCTAATCTTCCGGTGATAAAATGCGAATAATCGCTAACAATGAGGGTTTCAAGCATCCCATCTCTACGGCTACAGATATTAATATTTCAGCCACTAATATATTAGACCAAATCGAAAATATTGTGACGTCGATCGAAGAGGTGGATATTTTAGCTACGAAGTTTGACATACAAGTTTTTAAGATACCACGTGGCACCGGACGAACGAACATGCTAGATTTGAAACAGAACCGTCATACAAAACGTCGCATTGTCCGAATAAACAATGATGATAACTTGTGTGGCGCTAGGGCCGTTGTAACCGCTCTAACGTACCACACAAACACTTTTCGACAATTGGAAGATTTTCTAGATGTACAAATTAAAATCGTGTGTGCCGAAAATTTTAACAGCGTTATTTATTCCGGACCCGAAAATCCAATCACACTGTATCTATATAAAAACAAAAACCATTACGATGTAATTAGTAGTATGACCGGGTTTTACGGTCGTGTTTATTATTGTAATATGTGTGACACTTGTTACAATAATAAAGGCATGCACACATGCAAAGAGATACCTGTCTGCACACTGTGTAAACAACCGTCTCACGATTCAGCAACCCGAAATAAAATCTACTGTAATGATTGTAATAGATATTGTTTCAATGATGCTTGCAAAGATAAACACTCCGTTGTTTGTGCAGCAATTTATAAATGTTTATCTTGCAATAGACTTTGCGATCGTCAACGGCCGCATAAGTGCGATTTCACAGTATGTAAAAATTGTGAAAAATTCGTTGAGATGGCCGAACACTGCTGTTATATCATGAATAAAGATAGCAAGGGCGGGATTTGTGATGTACCGTGCACATGTAACAACCGCAGTAGCGATCGCAATAAAGGGTGTCTCTACCAGAAAAATCAACATGATTTAACTTAATTAACCATAAGTCATGATGGATAACTCAGGATAATTCACGATGATTTATGACAACTTACGATAATTTACATTAAATAATTTACGATGATTTACGATAAACAATTTTCCAACAATCTTACTTGAAATGTACTCAATAAACACACACAATTATAAATTATTGCAAAATGTAAAGAAAAGAACAACCTGTTGAAGACAATTTTTTTATTAACAGAGATTACAATCATACTTATATACAAATGTACCCTTAACAATCATACTTAAAGTATACCCTTCAAAATAGGCACATACAATAATAGGAAAAGAAATTAGCCCAATGTGTAAAAGTAACATTTCTTTTATTATTATTGTATGTGTCTATTGTCAAGGGTACATTTCAGGTATGATTGGTAAGGGTACATTTGTATATAAGTATGATTGTTATATCTATTAATAATAAAAAAAATTGGCTTCAACAGGTTATTTTCTTTACCATGGAACATTATGGAAAATTTTCAATAATTCATAATTGTGTGTGTCTATTGTTAGGGGTACATTTCATGTGAGCCTGTTAGAAAATTATTCTATTATAAATTATAAATCATCGTAAATTGTTTAAGGTAAATCATCGTAAGTTGTCGTAAATTACCGTAAATTATAGTAAGTTATTTATCATAACTTATAGTTAATTAAGGTAAATCATCGTAAATAAACGTAAATCATAGTAAATTACCGTAACTCATCCTAAATCAAAATCGGTGATCTATGTCATCGCGAATCGTAGTAAATTGTCGTAAATTATCGTACCTCATAGTCAATCGGTAATCGTAAATCATCGTCACTTCGTCAACTATCCGAAGAAGGAAAATGGTCCTGAAGATAGCCAGAACATAAATAATAAAACGCTTGTACGTAAAGTGGTAGGTTCTGAGCTGGAAAAGCTGGATCATGTAGCTCATCGGCCGACATCAGTACGAGTACCTAACTGTTTTTTTTAATTATTAAAACATGGAAAAAATAAAATAAAAGTTAAAGAAATTACATAAATAATAAAACGCTTGTACCTGAAGTGGTAGGTTCTGAGCTGGAAAAGCCGCATCTTGCAGCTCTTCAGTCGGCATCAGTGCAAGTACCTAACTGATATTTTTTATATTATTATTATGTATGTAACACATGCAGTAAAATAAAATAAAAGTTAAAAAAATTACATAAACAATAGCACTTGTATGTAAAGTGGTAGGTTCTGATTTCGAAAAACTGAATCATGCAGTTCTACATCAGTACAAGTACCTAACTGATATGAGTTATACCCGGGGAAAAAAGACTATCTCAAATCCAAAAAAAAGACAGTTCGTAAACCCGTGAAGAAAAAGTATAGGGTTAAGTTGAAACAGCTTTTTCAAAATCCAGCAGCATTACCATTTTTTTTTTCACAAATTGACACTATAGCACATCAATTTATCAAGCCATTCAAAATATAAAGAAAACTTTAACAATAAACGACATTCTAATTCATGTANATTAGATAAATTGCAGGTACACAGTAAGTAGTACTTCTCAGCTTTATATCTATGCATTATTTTTTATAACAAGTTCAATATATTATTTATACCTAAATTCATGAAAATGTCGAATAGAAAAGAATTATTGAAAAAATTAACTAACATAAGTGAAGAATGTTCAAATATAGAATCAGATAGAACTGACTCTGAACTAGCATCTACAGAAGAGGGAACGGTTCACAAACAAAGTGAATCATCTGAAAGTAAATATAGCAGTGAAGAGTTGAGCACTGATGATGAAAAAGAAAATGTATTCAATATGTCCAGAAAAAGGTGTCAAATGCAAATCATTTAAGACTCCGATGGAGAAACAGAAAACAGTTTTCAGGAGATCGTGACAGCTCAGTGGACAAGATTTCACGATAGTGGTATTCCTGGAAGATTACCATCTACTTTTATTTTTAAGGATGTGAAAGGACCAACAGGCTACGCAAAAAAAAATATTATGGCAGATGATGTTATTAGAGAATTTTGGTTGATAATAGATAACCATATGATGAAACATATAAAAAAAGTGCACTGAAGAAGAAGGTCGCCGAATTATGAAGAAAGACTGGACAACATCATTACCGGAAATACGTGCATTTATAGGGATTTTACATGCTCGAAGAGCTTTACAAAGAATAATTTGAAATTGAGCTATTTATGGTCAGCAAAGTGGGGACCCGAATTTTTCAAAAAAACTATGGCAAGAGAAAAATTCAAGCAAATCTTACGATTTATTCGTTTTGACAAAAGGACCGAAAGAAGTAAGCGTCTACGAACAGATAAATTTGCCTTGATTTCGGAAATATGGAATAAGTTCATTGATAACAGTCAGGCTTGCTATAAACCAGGGCAAAATATAACAGTCGACGAGCAATTATTTCCTACAAGAGCTAGGTTACATACCCAACAAACTCAATAAATTTGGCATTAAATTTTGGCTTGCATCAGATGTTGACAACAAATATGTTTTGAATGGTTTTCCTTACTTAGGGAGAGATGAACAACGACCACCGTCAACGCTTCTGAGTGAATATGTTCTTCTGAAACTTATAGAGCCATATACAAGATGTGGAAGAAATATTACGACCGATAACTTTTTCACTAGCTTGTCATTAACTACAAAATTATTGTATAAAAACTCTAGTTGGAACTATTAGAAGAAACAAAAAAGAACTACCTCAAGCAGCCAAACAAAAAAAAGATAGCATGCCTCGTTTTTCCACTCTACTACCTAAATCAAAGAATTGTGTTCTTACAATATATAAAAGTAAACCAAATAAAAGAGTGTCTTCTTAGTTCGAAACATAAATTTATAAAAATTGATAAAAGTGATAAAAAAAATGGAATCCGTAAAATTTTATAATAGTACAAAATATGGAGTTGATATGTCTAATCAAATGGCCAGAAAATATACAGTTCTCGTAGGTGGCCCCTACAAATATTTTTCAATGTTTTAGATCTGGCTGCTATAAATGCCTGGATTTTGTATAAAGAAACAACAGGAATACAAATAGAGAGAAAAAAGTTCTTGTTTCAATTAACAGAACAGCTTTCCGCCGAATATAGAAATGCAAGATATAAAGAACCTGAAAACCCACAAACATCAAATGCAATCTTCCCTAACAATAATAAGGTAGACTGTGACCCTAAACAACGCAGATTTTATCAAGTACGACATTGTCACAATAACAAAATAATAAATATTTGTGACAAGTGTAAAAGGTATGTATGTGGAAAATGTACGCATGAAAAAATTGCCAGTTTTATTTGCAAAAAATGTGCAGACAATGATTTGTAAAGTTTTTATTGTTTAATATTTACCAATAACATATCATATAGCCGTAAATAATATAAAGGAAGATTAAAAAATATTTTTTTATAATTGTCATTACGGTAAATCATCGTAAATTAGTGGAAATTATCCTAAATCATCGAAAATTATCGTAAACCATAGTTACTAATCGTAAATTATTTATTGTATACCATTGTAAGTCGTAGTTAATTATCGTAAACCAACGTAAAATATCGTTAACCATAGTAGCTCATCGTAAATCATCGTAAGTAAGCGTAAATCATCATAAATTATCGTAAATCACTTAAGTTATTTATCGTAAATCATTATCAATTAGCGTAAATCAACCATAGTAGATCATCTTAAATTATCGGTAACCATAGTAAATCATCGTAAATTAACGAAAATCATCGTGAATTATCATAAATCATAGTAACTGATCGTAAATTATTTATCGTAAATCATAGTAAATCGTATTAAATTATTTATCGTAAATCATCGTAAGTTGTCATAAATTATCGCGAATCATCGTAAGTTATTTATCGTCAATTATTGTAAATCTTCGTAAATTATCGTAAATCATAGTACGTTATTAACGTAACTTACGTTTAATCAATGCAAATTAAGGTTATTCAGCGTAAATTTTAGTAAATCATCGCAAATTATCCACAATTATCGTAAATAATCGGACATTTTCATAAAATGGGGCATTATACGTCAAGCGGACAACCAAAAAGAAATGAAGTCGTGAATTTTGTTTATACTCTGGTCAGTTATACTTCTAGTTGACGAGGATATGTACACCCAATTTTTTTTTCGTATGATGCTTTATTGCTGAATTATGAGCGTTTCAAAATTTACTAAGAATGAAGTCATGAATTTTTGGATGCTTATTATCTGTATCAATTAATTGGTAAAAAACTAAAAAGTATTGTTTCTTATAGTAAAATAGTTGAAGCTTTTAATT
Source organism: Agrilus planipennis (assembly GCF_000699045.2). NCBI lineage: Eukaryota > Metazoa > Arthropoda > Insecta > Coleoptera > Buprestidae > Agrilus > Agrilus planipennis. The sequence continues at coordinate 521,989 of NW_020442463.1, read as the reverse complement.
TTTTTGTCGAATTCTAAATTTGATTTTTCAATGTATAGTAAGCGGAAGTGAAAATTACAAATCGATATTTGAGTAACTTCAGCACTTTTTTTTTATTTTTTTTTAACTTGAATTAACGCTTTAAATGTACTAATTCTTCACAAAAAAAAAATTAAAACGTGATCACCAATAGTTTAAGACTTACAGCACATAAAGTACATACACATAGCTGTGAGCACTTTCTAAGCAATCGGGTTTATTCGCTGGCACGCTAAAATACTACGCTATTAATATTTTATTCCTTCATTCTAACATGCAAAAATATATAAATAAACAATTTTTTTAGATAAAATTTTAGATAATAAATATTATAAATATACGCATTTGTTATAATAATGACAAGTTCATACAAAATGGTAGTTTCAAAAACTATGATACAACGGTGAAACACACCAGTAACGCCATCTAGTAGCTATAAAAAGTGTCACTAGCAATTGCAATACTAATTGTTGTTAATTGCTAGACAGATACAGCTATATGACGCCGAACTATCTCGGTAATGTGTAAAAATCCGTTATTTTTACTTGAAACTTTGACTGCTCATCAACTGGACGCGTTACTATTTCCTAATTGTTTTACTATGGCTCCCTATGGTGATCGGTGTTTTAATCCGTTCCTCTTAACTCGTCATAAAAAACGTGTGAAAATTAGAAAAATATCTAAAAGTGAAAAGTGGACAATTTCGCATGAGGTTTATGTGTGTGAGTCTTGCAGGAAACGGCTGACAGTCACAATCAAGTCAGACATCAACTGATTATTCACAAACTACCGAAGATGAAGCTTTCTTTCCGGAAGACAAGTACCAATACATTGCAACGCAGACAGACGCATCAATGGAAAACGAAGAAATTTTGAATCAGCTCAAAGAAAAGTTTAATAATCCCTCCACTTCCACATCCATCAAGACTATGATACTCACTATTGCACCGAAGTCCTGGAGTGAAAATAAACTGGTTCAAGAATTCGGAACATCCCGACGTCAAGAAAAAAAAACAAAGCAACTGATAGAACAGTTTGACATCTTGACTTCACCGAATCCTCGCGATGGTCGAAAAAATTACCTGCGGAAACTGAAAGCTTGGTAAAAAATTATTATCTTCGCGAAGATATCAATCGAGTGATGCCAGGCAAAAAAAGATTTTGTCTCCATTAAATTAGAAGATGGAAAAAGAACGCATGTACAAAAACAACTTCTGATGTGCAATATAGATGAACTTTATCAAAAGTTCAAAATAGAATATCCGAACGTAAAAGTTGGCTTAACAAAGTTTTTTACATTAAGGCCCAAACAATGCGTCTTTGCTGGAGACTCTGGAACACATGGTATGTGTATGTATGTATCACCAGAATGTTAAATTAATGTTGAGAGGAGGAAACATGGCTAATCTAACATCTGGAACTACCATGCATCTTTCATCCTATAAGCTGTGCCTACAAATAATGATGTGTGTCAATCCAACGCCGAAATGTCATTTAATGTCTACGACAGTAAAATCTGCAAATGAGAGTTGCTCTTCCTGCTCTAGTTTTAACGGAATACGTGATCATTTAAAAATTGTATTTGATGAAAATCAAGTGACCAATATTCAGTTTGAAAAATGGGAAAGTACAGATCGCTTCACGATAGCCACCCAAGTGCTTTCTACTGATGAATTTGTTTGTCTAACGCTTTGAACATTTTGAAGCCGCATGCATATATCACTGAACAACAAACGCTTTATTTCAGAACTTTAAAGGAAACCATCTCTGAAGGCGAAATTCTCGTTCAATGTGATTTTGCCGAAAATTATAGTTTTGTAGTACAAGATGCTGCCCAATTATTTCATTGGAATAATGATCAAGCTACGCTTTTGACATCTGTTTATTATTATAAAGATGGAGATGACATTAAATATGGAACCATCATCATGATTTCGGATGATTTAAAGCATGATACTGCCACATTCTACGCTTTTCAAAAAATACTGCACCAGCACCTTGATGAGCACAGAATTGCGGTTTCTGTCATAAAATACATCACAGATGGGGCTCCCCAACATTTTAAGAATAGGTTCAATTTTGTGAACCTATTTTACTATAAACAAGATTTTAAGAAAGGCGCACAGTTACACTTCCATGTCACCGCTCATGGAAACGTTTGGCAACCCATGCAGGTTTACAGTCTACTACACCTATAAGGTTATGTGAATGGGCCAAGTCAACATTGACTGAGACTTCTATTTACTACTGCTCGAAGAAAAGTATTCAACAAGAGTGAGATTTTCCACGAGTCCGTTTCGCTTCCGCTATCACCGTTCCAAGAACTAAACAACTGCATGCTTTTCTTCCAACCAACGAGGGTTTATGTGTAAAGAGAATTAGTGCTAGTACAAATAGTAAAATTGCAAAAATTACAAAATGAATCTCTATTTTTGTTAATACTGTTTCAATCGCAATAAATAAAATGTCTAACTACTGGCGATCACGTTTTAATTTTTTTGGAAAGAATGAAAGAAATCGTTAATTTTTACATTTTTGCATGTTAGAATGAAGGAATAAAATATTAATATAGTATTTTAGCATTTTAGCGAATAAACCCGATTGCGTGTATGTACTCTATGTGCTCTAAGTCTTAAACTATTGACGATCACGTTTTAGTTTTTTTTGTGAAGAATTAGTACATTTAAAGCTTTAATTAAAGTAAAAAAAAATAAAAAAAAAAGTGTCGAAGTTACTCAAATATCAATTTCAAATTTAGAATTCGACAAAAAAATAAAAAACTTCAATTTCTAGTTATGTCCTTGAACCTATATACAACCGACGAGCGTGAGATGTTACCATGAGAGCGTATTTTACTGATTATGCATTTTTAGTATTAGTGTTGCATCTTTCTAATATGTAATAATAAAATTGTCACTTCTTATTAGTCTCTCGATTAGAGAAGTCGCCTGCTTCAATTTTAAGCTTTTATAGTTACTTAATGAAATAATTGTTTTTAAAAATAACTTTTCATTAATTGAAAAGATAATTGGCGCTGCGAACAGGATCCGCAGAGACTTTAACTACAGAATAATTCATAGCGAATTATTCGAAAAGTCGTGAGTTTCAACTCTTTGTTGCGGATACGAAAACGTCGAGCATAAAGTGTTACGTGAATATCAATAGTGATCATAGCGTTGCTTGTGCCTGTTGTTACAAGGATAATCTTCAATCGAGAGGATTTCCCCTGCCGAATTTGATAGACAAACTTGGACATCGACCCCGCCTGTTGGAGGAGACTACAAGGATGTTTTTATCAGCTAGCCTGTAAGTCTTTGCATTCCTTTTTAAGTAATTCCATTGCATCCCTTTAATACGTATGTTAAATGTATAGAGATAGAACTCCTATCAATTCTACAAGTTCAGATAGTGATTCTGATTTAGAAACTTTAGGGGCATTGAAACGAAAACTACTTGGTTTAAGTAATACTACATTTACTTCAGTTAAACAAAATATTAAAATGGCTCAGCCCTCACAATTAGAATTAAATTTAGCTAACGATATGATTCCTGAATATTCAGGTGGTTCCAAAAACTTAGCCTATTTTATTAAACAGTCGGAACGGTTTATTTCGTTTTTTGAAAATAAAACCGACGTTAACTGTCTTTTAAATAAGTTACTTTTCGAACAAATTAAATCAAAGATCGTAGGTGATGCGAGAGAAACATTATATCTTCTGCTGAAACGTGGACTCAAGTAAAAGATGTTTTAATAACTCGTTTTGGTGATCCGCGAAATGAGGACCTTTTACTTAACGATTTAGTTACATGCTTTCAGTTATCAAATGAAAGCTATGAAAACTATTATGAACGTATCAGACAAAAACTACAAACGTTACTAGAATATGTTAATTTGAGAAATCCGAACGTTGATATCAGGATTTAACAAGCTTTAAATACGTTTAAAACAGGTTTGTTAGAACCGTATTGTTCCCATTTATTTAATATAAATCCGTTAACAATAGAATGTTGCTTAAATTAATTGCGAAAATATGATAATAATAGACAAGTTAGTTTTATGAACTTTATGAAACCGGCAAAAGGCTCCCTTGTTTGCTAAGAAAATCCCACCTGTTCAAAATCAAAGACCTCAATTTAATTACAAACCACAGCTGAATTTCTCTCAGAATATTCAACGGCTGGGACCCATTGTACCTTTTTGATCTCAGTTTCAATCACGGCAACTATTCCCACAACAATCAGTTAATGTACAGTCACGACCAGTACAAATGCATTATCCGACTAATTCTCAAGTTTTCGGGAAAAAGCAAGAATATAAACCCACACCAATGTCTACATCGACTAGATTTACACAACCAAAGTCTCAAAATTATTTTGCAAATACAAATACTCAACCTAGAAATTTTATTGCGGAACAATTACATAATATTGAGGATTCAGAGCAAACGCTTTGTGAATCAGAGGATTAGTATCACAATCCCTCAGATTTTGAACAACAGCCTCATAACAATGACGACTACGTAGAAAATGCGGAAACAGGGACAGAAAATTTTCCCGACCAGCCATGTAGTTAAGTGGCACAATCAATTCGATGCACTTTTAGGTAGCGAGGATTTCTATAAGTTAGGTGCGAAAATTGATTATTCTAATAAAGTATTGCAAATAGGTAATGTAAAGATACCTTTCTTAGAATATATAAATAATCACAATTTTAGGCCGTTTACCCAAAAAATTAGTAAAACGATTAAAGTACCCGTTAATATCCACGAAGGAGAAATTTTAATACCTGAAACGGAATTGGACCAACACATACGAATTCCCGAATCGATAGCTTTTGCAGAAAATGGATTTTGCTTATTACCTTTTGAGGAAGAAAGAACGTGCGAAATTAATTTCAATCATCCTATTAATGTTCAGCCAGTCTTTAATGTAGAAGTGCGTCAACCTTTTATTCGGCATTCGGACCCTGATCTTCTAAATTCGATAAGAATTAACCACTTAAATGAAGAAGAACGAATTAAAGTTATGGAACTGTGTGCGAAATATGAAAGTATTTTCTTTAATGAAAACTGCGATTTATCTTTTACGAATGCTGTTAAACACAATATTAGGACTATTGATGAAACTCCGGTCTATAGTAGATCTTATCGATATCCTTATCACCTAAAAGAAGAAATACAACGTCAAATACAGAAGTTATTGGATAACAAAATTATTAGGCCATCTATTTCGCCATACTCGTCACCGGTTTGGATCGTTCCAAAGAAACTGGACGCGTCAGGTAGAAAAAAATGGAGGTTAGTTATAGACTACCGTAAGTTGAATGATAAAACGATCGAGGATAAATACCCTCTTCCAAGAATTGACGAAATTTTGGATAATTTAGGCAGATGTGTTTATTTTAGTACATTAGATTTGGCACAAGGTTTCCATCAGGTTGAAGTAGAAGAGAAATCGATTGAGAAAACCGCGTTTAGTGTGAACAACGGACACTATGAATACTTAAGAATGCCTTTTGGCCTCAAAAATGCACCTTCGACGTTCCAAAGAGTTATGGACAACATTTTTAAAGAATACCTCTATAAATTCTGTTTTGTGTACATGGATGACATACTCATCTTTTCTAAATCTTTGCAGGACCATCTCATTCACATAAAATTGATTTTTGAAAAATTAAAACAGTTCAATTTAAAAGTTCAACTTAATAAATCAGAATTTTTAAGAAAGGAAGTTGCATTCTTGGGTCATGTTGTAACACCTCAAGGTATAAAACCGAACCCGGAAAAAATTAAGGCCGTCCAACGTTACCCATTACCGAAAACAACTAAAGAAATTAAAAGCTTTTTAGGACTAGCAAGTTACTATCGACGCTTTATCAAAAACTTTGCCAAAATTGTACAGCCGTTTAACAATTGTTTAAAAAAAGGAACTGTCATAGATGTTAATAATCCGAACTATACCGAATCATTTCATAAGTGTAAAGAACTTCTAACCAACGCTCCTATACTTCAATATCCTGACTTCACAAAACAATTTACAGTTACCACTGACGCCAGTAATTACGCCATGGGCGCTATTTTATCCCAAAAAGACAAACCAATAGCATACTATTCCCGGACACTCAATTCTGCTGAGCGTAACTACTCGACTATTGAACGAGAACTTTTGGCAATAATAGACGCGACAAAACATTTTCGACCTTATATTTATGGAAAGAAATTTTTAATTGAAACCGATCATGAACCTTTACGTTGGCTTTTCAAACTCAAAGAACCCAATTCACGTCTTGTTAAGTGGAAATTAAAATTAGAAGAATTCGACTATGAGGTCAAGTACAAAAAGGGTAAAGAAAATTCTAACGTTGATGCTTTGTCCAGAGTGGAAATTAACATGCGGGAAATCGCGACAGATGATACCGATCTACTCTCAATTTTACCCAATGTCGATATCGAAGATGTTTTAGACCCGACCGATTTAGACGATATCTTAGAAAATGACGGAGGAGAAACGCAGCATACTGCGGCCGAAGACCCTATTTGTTCAGTACCAATTTCTGAAAAACCGGTTAATGAATTTCTACATCGATTAATTTTTAGTTTTAATCCATGCTACGAAATTAAGCTTACGCGGCCATTTCAAAAATATACCTATGAAATATGTATTAGACAAGGGAATGAAAAACACGATATACTAAAAGCAATAAAAGAGGTAGTAGTACCAAAAACGTTATATGGTGTTTTCTTTAAAGACAAAGAACTGGAAATCATTTTTTCTAAATTGATTGCAGACGTTTTTAAGAGTAATGAAATGAAATTTGTTAAAAGTAATTTGTACGCTAAAGACATTGTCCAAAGGGAATGAAAAACACGATATACTAAAAGCAATAAAAGAGGTAGTAGTACCAAAAACGTTATATGGTGTTTTCTTTAAAGACAAAGAACTGGAAATCATTTTTTCTAAATTGATTGCAGACGTTTTTAAGAGCAATGAAATGAAATTTGTTAAAAGTAATTTGTACGCTAAAGACATAGTCCAAAGTGAAAAACAACACGAAATTATTAATAACTACCATCGATTAAATCACAACGGAATAGAAGAATCATACAAACATCTAAAAAGACAATTTTATTGGCCAAAAATGAAGGAACTTATAAACAAAATAATAAACGAATGTGAGACTTGCCTACAAGCAAAATACGAAAGTCATCCCCACAAAATTGCTTTTTCAGGACCTTTGTTAGCTAAACGTCCGTTCGAAATTATTCACATCGACATTTTTCAATTTAACTCTAATAAATTTCTTACCATAATCGATTTGTTTACAAAATATGCCCAGGCTTATTATGTACCCGATGTAACTTGTATTACCATAATGAATAAATTGAGACATTACTTTTCACACCACAACCATCCCAGAAAAATTGTTGCAGATTCAGGTAATGAATTCACAAATTATATTTTAAAAGAATATTGCTCGGTTTTTAAAATCGAATTACATATTACTACAGTTGACAATAGTACTTCAAATTCACCCATTGAACGCTTCCATTCTACCATCTTAGAAAAGATCAGAACATTATCTTTGGAAAATCCCTATGAAACCCCACAAAATTTAATGATTAGTGCAATTTTAATTTATAATCAATCAATACATACCTCTACTGGTTATACTCCGCTTGATCTTTTGTATGGACCTTACGATAATTTGCATTTATACGAGGTTGATTTAGATAAAACAGTTTATCAACAATATAATGAAAACAGGAGAAAAGAAATTATTCCATTTTTCGAACAAGNACCTGAAGAACTAAGAGAACATAAAAATGCAGAAGATTGGAAAAAAGATAGAAAACTAGCTCTAGATAACACTATAAAATCACATGAATATAATAAAAAATTATTTGACAAAAACAGAAAAGAAAATGAATTCAATACAGGGGATTTAGTATACATTGAAAACGGAAATAGATTAAATAGGAAAAAATTAGATGAACTTAGAATTGGACCATTCGAAATAACAGAGAAAATATTAAATACAATAATTAAAATTAAAACTGGAAAAAGAAAAGAAGAGACAGGATTATTCCATATAACAAAATTAATACCAGAATAAACAGTAGATAATAAAAATTCCCATAAGAATTTTCACGGTGGGAGGGGGAGATGTAAAGAAAGTACTTTCTTCATCATTTTTTTTGCCGTGCTCCATGTATTGCGCGCGCCCTTTAATTAATGCCCGCTAGATAAAACAACATATAAGATTACTAGCAGATTTTGAGGTTTGCAGAATAATACGTCAAGAGAAAAATCAGTATGCAGAATAACCAAGAAAGAGATGCACATTACATCAGTGAATTAATAAATAGATTTTTGAGTATTAAGAGTGTTAATTAAGTAATACAAAGGAGTGATAATAATAAACTTCCATTGTTATTTCTTTTGTTTTACAGGTAACTTTGTAATTATTGTAAATAGTGTAAATAATGTAGTAACATAAGATATTATTAAGAAGTTAGGGTAGAAATATTGAGCAGTTGTATATATGTGTGTGTGTGTGTGTGTCGGTAATTCTAAGAAAATTCAAGTAGGTTAAGTTGTAAAGTCAAACCAGATGTTTTATTTTGCTAGATGCCAAGGGTAGTTTTTAAGTTGTTTTCTGTAAGGTGAAATCGGTCGAACCAAGTACCCAGGTAGTCGAAAAAAGGACAGAGGCTGTTGAGCGGGCACTTGGTGAAGGCGTTAGTATTGTAAATAGCAACTTATTCATTTTCATTACATATTTTTAAATTTTACAAAGTTTTCTTTTTTCTAAAAAGTCCTTGCGCTTAGGACACTTGTTCTTTTGTCAAAATCAAATTATACATTAGTGTCTCAACGAAAAACAAAAGAGATACTACAATAATATGTAATAAAAAACTTTTGCTTTGCAGAGAAACCAAACTGAGTATTATAAATTTTACAAAGTTTTCTTTTTTCTAAAAAGTCCTTGCGCTTAGGACACTTGTTCTTTTATCAAAACCAAATCATACATTAGTGTCTCAACGAAAAACAAAAGAGATACTACAGATATGCCAATGATTTGAAAGAAATACAAACGAATCTCGATACTTCTCTTTATCACCTAGATAAAATCAAAAATAATATAAACATTCAAGCAGCCATTGAATATAATATGTACTTAAGTCAAAAACTATTAAATTTCCTATTTGTATCAGAAAGAACCATCTCCTTAGCATTCAATGAAATTACAAACTTGGAACTTTTGACAACATCAGAGTTTTTAGAGATAACTAATCATTTAACAGAGATTTACAAGAATAATGAATTAATTATGATTAATTCTGACTATTTATTCGAAGTAATTGAATTTTCCAAATTTAGAGTTTTATTTGTGGAAGATACAATCACGTACGTATTATACATTCCTATTCTCAATCCTTTGCCATATACGTACCATAAAATATATCCTATCCCTAATGCAAATGACCAAACGCTACTACCCCCAGCGCAATATTACCTAGCTGGACCTCAAAATTTTTGGACCAACGAAAAATGCCGAACTATCAAAAATATTGTGTTGTGCCGAAACAAACCTATGAATGACGGGTGTTGTTTAAATAATTTAAGTTTGTGTTCCTTTGGTCAAGTGATTAATAATTATACGTTATACAATTAGATAATAATGTTGTACTAGCAGTGAGTAAAAATGAAATTACGGTAACCGAGATGTGTGGAAGCAAAGTTAAACATTTTAACGTTCATAAGAGTGTTATTATACGCTCTGACGATGAATGTAAAATTATTATTGAAAACCAAATATTTGAAAATACGTTTGTAAACTTTAGTGTAGAAATTCCTAAAATGGAACAATTAGATTTAAACATAACTAAAACGGTTTTTTTAAAACAAAGGCATTTAAATGATGTTCAAGAGTTAAAAAATGAGGCTGTTCAGTTACTGCCGAATTCTAAAGTCCATCCAGTTGTCAATTTAACGCATGTTTCAATATTTATGTTGTTTGTTATTTTAACTGTTATAATATTTTTCATAATTGCAAAGTACAAATTATGTTGATCTATAAAAAATAAATCAGTAGCCAAAGAAGACGTCATCGAAGATCAGAATTCACCGTTGTCGTAATATGAGAATCGAGGACGATTCTGTCACTAAGGAGGGAGGAGTTATGCCCTTGAACCTATATACAACCGACGAGCGTGAGATGTTACCATGAGAGCGTATTTTACTGATTATGCATTTTTAGTATTAGTATTGCATCTTTCTAATATGTAATAATAAAATTGTCACTTCTTATTAGTCTCTCGATTAGAGAAGTCGCCTGCTTCAATTTTAAGCTTTTGTAGTTATTTAATAAAATAATTGTTTTTAATTAATTTTCTTTTACTATAAAAATACTTTTTAGTTTTTTTTACGAATTAATTGATACAGATAAGAAGCATCCAAAAATCCATGACTTTATTCTTAGAAAATCTTTAAACGCTCATAACTCAGCAATAAAGCATCATACAAAAAAAAACTGAGTGTACACATCCTCGTCTACTAGAAGTATAACTGACCAGAATATAAAAAAAAATCACTTCATTTTTTTTTGGTTGTCTGCTTGATGTAAAATGCCCCAAATTATAGTAGCTTTCGAAGGCGTTTAGGATGGACCACAAGAAACGAAAGTTTGAAGGACACCTTTAACATGACACAGTTCCTTGGAGATTCTGATTTTCGAACATTAATTTGTGTATGATGGAGAGAGAGAGAGAGAGAGGGGGGGAGAGGGTGAGAGGGAGAGGAAGAGAGAGGGGGAGGGGGGGGGCGAGTGCGTTAGAATTGTAGGTCAGTCGGTCGGTCGGTCCGTCGGTCGTACTCTCGCACTCGTACTCGACTACACTACTGACTGCTCCGATCTTACCTCTACGACGGTCAGGCGAAGAATGACGCGAAAGTGGTGGCTGTGAAGGGGGCAGGGCTTCACGGCGACATCAACCAATAGGAAGCGAGGACACAACGGCTGTCGACTGAATAGGAGTGGGGAAGGAAATATCCCGCCATAAGAAATACATACTACGTTTCGTCCCCTTTTGTCCTCAAGTAGTCCACTTACTACTAACGTTGGTAAAGCAAATTACAGTCATAATGATGGTACAAAGACACAAACACGAGAATCCAATATTCATCGCTGTCGGTAAACAAACAAGTATGTAATAAGTGTCCGATATAAACGGAAATCATTTCATTTACTATTGTCCAAACTTTACTAATCTATCTATAGCTGAAAAGTATGACTCAATACGACAGAAAAAATTATGTAGTAACTGTTTAGAGATCAGGCCATTTTAAACAGGATTGTAAGGCTGGAAGTTGTAAAAAATGCAAAGGTAGACATAACACGGCATTGCACACTGAAATAAATATTTTTGCACGTGGTGCTGACAAAGACAACAATGTTTCACAAAATTTAGAGCTGTGCGATGAGGCGGCACTTCAATCGTCAAAGAATCGTTCTTCCGACATTTCGGAAGCGGTACGACTTTAATCGCGGCAAATCGATAATAAAACACAGTGAGATGTAAGTGTTTATGATGAGAATACTATCCTGAAAAAACAAAACGACATGTATACTGAATCTTCGATTGCTATATGCGGTATTGCATTCAAATTCACATACAAACCAAATATTGCTTTCGACTGCAATTGCAATAAAAGATACACGCGGACACTGGCATAAATGTAATGTTCTGCTTGACTCAGGGAGTTAATGCAACTTGATAAGTAAATTATTATGCGATAAATTAAACTTAAATTATCAAAATATATTTACTAATTTAGGAGAAATCAATCAGATGGAAACAAAAATATCAAAAAAAGTCCACACAAAAATAAAATCACGAATTGGAAAATTTGAAACAGGCTTAACATTTTTAGTTTTACCAAAAATTACCGGTAAATTACAGCAAATAGAATTCGATAATACAAAAATAAGTTTCCCGTGAGAAAATTGAATTACCAGACGATCAATTTAACGTTCCAAAACAAATAAATTTGCTATTAGATGAGGAAGTATATTTTGATTTACTGAAAGAAGAACCCATTAAATTAGGACAAAATATGTCCGTTCCACAGGATACCCACCTAGGGTGGATAATTTCAGGAAACTTATGTTTAAATAATACTGTAAAGCAAACGGTATTTAGTCTCGCGACACGAATTATGAATAAAGATTTACATGATTCGTTAACGAAATTTTGGCGAATAGAGGAATTCAGAAAAGAAGATATCTTATCAGAAGTAGAACGATATTGTGAAGACTATTTAAAAAAAAAAAACACGGTAAGAGATAAAGAGGGTCGATTTGTAGTGAAATATCCACTTAAACAATAATTTAAGGACAAACTAGGCGATTCAATACCATTAGCAGGAAAGAGATTTAAAGAATAACGCCTGAGAAAAAAACAGGTTTTGAAAAATCAGTGGGGTAGAGTGGGGCAGATTCGGACATGGGACAATTCAAATTTACCACTAAAACCTGCCGCCATAATAACCAAATCCCGCCAAGAAACGTCAGTTGTGATCTAGAGTTCGTGTCATGTGAATGCACAATAAAACCTCACCTTGAAAGAAAGATATCGAAAAAATTTAAAAAATTAATGTTTTTATGTAAAAATTACATTCTGGTTGTAAGGACCTATACCTTGTTGCTGAGTTTCATTTCAAATTTCTTTAGTTTAAGTAAAAAGTGACTGGTGTTTACGTGTATAATGTACATAACCTATATCTACTGTTTTGTTTGTTTAGTGTATAGTTCGCGCTAACGGTTTTTTTGGCCGGTGGGGCACATCCGGACAAAACAGGTGAGGCAGATTCGGACTGCCCGGATGCCCACAAGATGCACCCATTAGACAAATGTATTTATGCTCCCTTCAAGACAAAATGTAAAATATCATTTAATGATGCTGCAAATCCTGGCAAAACAATAAATATAGCGGACGTGGCAAAGCTAACTGCTAAACCATATTTGCAAGCATTCATTCCAAAAAATATTGTAAGCAGTTTTAAGAACACTGGAATTTATCCTTTGAATTCCCTTGTTTACTCGGAGGATGATTTTATACCAATATATGCAACGGGTGGTTCGGAGCCTTTTCCTTCAGTTATTTCTGAAGATGTATTGAATGTTTTGGATTCTGTCAATGTAAGCTCATACACCAATGATAAGAAAGAGAACATATCTAATAACAAAGAGGACAAAACGGAAATAACGAATTTCATTAAATCTATCTTACATGACATTATCGGCAAAGCTACTAAACCTAAGATAAATATTATCTCACAACTAACTTTTAAGCCTTCCGATATTAAACCATTTCCAAAAGTAGACCCTAGATACGGAACTAGGAAACCACGAGAAAAAGGCAAATCAAGAATCTACACAAGCACTCCGGAAAAAATAGAATAGAGGAATTAGATAAAAGTAAAAAGAAAAGAAATTTGACAGATAAAGGAAAAGGGAAGGAAAATTGTTGGAACAAAAAAACAGTATAAGAAATAAACACAAGTAGCCAACGGAAATGTTAGGCGACAAAAACGAAAAAGAATAGATTCCTCAACTTCTGAGTCAGACGCTTCTTTTACAAAAGGAAATAAATTTAGTGATTCAGATTTGGATATAGATTTAGAAGACGCAGAAAACTTTTCATTTTCAGAAGATCAACAGATATTAATTGGTGATTATGTCTTAGTAAGATTTTCTACAAAAAAAGTAATAAAACACTACGTGGGCACAGTTATCGAAATTTTGGAATCGGAAGAATATGTAATAAACTTTATGCGAAAGACTAATAGTGGTTTTATTCTTCCTAAACAAGTGGACGTACCAACAATTTTAAAGTCTGCCGTGGTTTCTAAATTGCCTAAACCAATTTCTACTACGGGCACTTCCAGAATGGCATCATCCCTAAAGTTTAATGTTAACTTTTATGGTTTAAATGTTAGTTAAAACATTTATATAATAATATTCTATGTTGGACTAGTTTTGGTTTATTAAAAATGTTATATTTTGGTTTTTGGTATCAAAGCTAACAATAAACTATGTTAACCTATGGTGTTGTTTCATTTAAAATTTTGTATTTTTGACAAATAAGCTTCCTGGATTTTTTTAAAGTATAACTTTGACTTGTCCAAAACTGCCCCACGCTTGTCCGGAAGTACCCCACCGTGGGGAAGTTCCGGACAAATACAACATTTTTAACTTTAATGTTTTTGCCAAAAATTTAATGTTAACCGATAAGTAAACTAACTTTGATATGATTCACAATGCATCATTGTTTCTACTGACATTTTTTTCAGTTCGAAAGCCTTATTCTGATTCAAAATATTATGATTTGAATTTTGGTATCCGAATGTGCTCCACCTTACCCTACGTAGAGTTTATACAAGATTATGAAATTTTAGGTCACATGAGTTTTGTGTATAATCTCGAATCAGACAATTCTATAGAAGAAAAATCTTTCTTTTTACCTCACCCTGCTGTCTTAAGAGATTCCGTCACAACAAAGTGTAGAGTTGTATTTGACGCGAGTGCTAAATCGCGCAACGGCACTTCGTACAACGATTTAATTCTTGTTGGTCCTACTATACAGGAAGAACTGTTCTCTATCGTATTACGCGTACGTTTACGCAATATTGTTTTACGCATGGATATAAAAATGATGTATCGGGGTATTTTGATAGAACCCAGCGAGCAAGGTTATCAACAGATAATATGGCGAAAAGATCCTAACGAACCTTTAAAGGTTTATAGACTAAATACAGTTACCTACGGGGCGCCATTTCAAGCGACTCGGTGTTTAAAGGAATTAGCGGAAATTAATAAAAATAAATATCTTCGGACTGCTAGAATAACTGAATACTCATTTTAGATGGACGACTTGCTAGTCAGTGTAAATTCAGAACAAGAAGCATTAGAAATTTATCGTGAATTTACGGAAATTTTATCGCAAGCTACATTTAAGTTAAGGAAGTGGTCATCCAATAACAAGAATATTTTAGACCACATTTTGCAAAACGATCAAGGTAATGACGAAAATTTAATTTTACTCCACGACGAACGCGAACTTAAAACTTTAGGACTAGCAATTACAAAACGAACGATTCTAGCCACGGTATCACAAATATTCGACCCTATAGGGTTAGTGGGTCCTGTAATAATAAAAGCCAAGTTGATCATACAAGAGCTTTGGCATTTAAAAATCGATTGGGATCAGGAAATACCGCTACATTTAAAAGAAATTTGATTGGGATTCATTTCTCAACTCCATATGCTAAAAATAATAGAGATAAATAGACTTGTTTTAGTATCTAATGCCTGTAATGTGGAACTATACGGATTCTGCGATAGTTCTGAAAAAGCGTATCGTATGGCGCATGTATCTATTTGTCTATTTATTAACGCGAACAATGAGAGAGCTATTCGACGATTGACAGCAAAATCAAAGGTGGCTCCGATTAAAAAACAAACTTTACCACGATTAGAATTACGAGCAGCTTATTTACTCGCGAAATTAGTACATAAGGTGAAAGATATACTTGATATAGAATTTTCAAAATTAATTTACTTTTTGGACTCTACAATAGTATTGGCTTGGCTAAAAATCGAACCATGCAATCTTAAAACATTCGTTGCTAATAGAGTTGCAAAAATCTTCGAAATTCCTTATATTTCAGAATAGAAGTACGTTAGGAGTCAAAACAACGCAGCAGACGTAATTTCACGAGGGTCAAGTCCACAAGAGTTAATAAACAATGAGATGTGGTTTCACGGTCCACAATTTCTAAAAGATAAAACGTAGTTTGACGAAGATGATATCGACATTTACCCAATTTACAATTTACCCAAAATATTTCTACGTTTTCGAAATTACTTAAAGTAGTTGTATATATTTTGAGATTCAGAAACCGCACGTTAGCAAAAGTACAATCTTTGTCCAAGGTTTTAACTGTTATTGAGTTAAATGAAACACGTTTGATTCTAGTAAAATTAGCGCCAAAAGAAGTATTCAAACGGGAGATATTGGATCTAAAAGGTTCGAAAACTGTTAATAATAATAGCAAGCTTTGTAACTTGCACTCTTTTTAAGATTCACAAAATGTTCTAAGAGTAGGTGAACGTCTACAAAATGCAGATATTGGCTTCGATCAAAAGCATCCACTAGCCCTATCTTACAAACACAAACTTAACAGATCTAATTATTGTATTTTAGATACTCACTTAAAATACATGCACGTAGGTACACAAAATCTATTGTCAATTCTAAGACTAAAATATTGGCCTATTAAGGGAAAAGATGCAGTGAAAAGAGTTCTAAAATCTTGTATTCGGTGTTATCGCACAAATCCGAAACTTGGTAAATTTCTAATGGGGGAACTACTTCAACATAGTGTAATGTTCGTGGGTTTACAAAATTAACTTTTAAGACTGCTAACGACAAAACTATTTATATACACTAATTATGATTGAACTTAAAAGCACTACTAAATTATTACTAAACTTAGGTAATTATTCTATATATTTACACTACTGTTGATAAATCACTATCCACTGCGCTATTTATTTCACTTCTATCACTGTCAGTTTATTTCTTGATTCACATCTGCAACGGTCAATTTATTTCTACTACTTTCGGTGATCGTCTCTCCCTTTATATACTCGTTTAGTTCCTTTCGGGAACCTTCTCGAGCCGTCCGGAAAAGTTTCTTTTTCTTTGAACTGTTTAATTGCTTTCCCAGAATGCAGGTACGACACACACGTTTACAAATACGGCACACATGAAGAAAGGCGCCCGCGGCTAGTCGGCGAATCGTTAAGCCGCTCACACACACGAATATCCCATTCGCACTCAAGCACGCTCGTGCTCGCTACAATAGGGTTAAGCCTTGTCGACCATTTACTAATTGTGGCATCGATTATGCCGGACTAATTTTTGTCAAAGAAAGCGGCCAACGAAGAAACAAACTAGTGAAAACATTTATCGGTATATTTGTTTGTTTCGCGACGCGCGCGGTGCATATAGAATTAGCCACTGATCTTACGACCAATAGTTTCTTAAACGTACTCAAAAGATTTTGCTCACGACGAGGCAAACCGCGTAATATTTACTCCGATAATGGGTTAAATTTTGGAGGAGCTCATAATTCCTTTCAAGAATTGTATCGGTTGCTTAATAATGACACTGTTTCCTCCTTTCTGACTGAGGGTCAGATAACGTGGCATTCTATACCAGCGCGATCTCCTCACGTAGGGGGCCTGTGGGAGGCCGCTGTGAAGTCAATGAAATTTCATCTAAAGCGGGTTTTGGATGACTGTTCTTTAAAACTCGAGGAAATGTACACTTCAATTATTCAAATTGAAGCATGTTTGAATTCACGTCCCTTGTCTCCGATCTCCAACGATGTCCACGATTTCCTAACTTTGTCATAGGCGACTCACTCGCGAGCTGTCCTGAAGAGGACCTAAGAGAAGTAAATACATCACGTTTGTCAAGATACCAACGACTGCAGCAGATATACCAGCAGTATTAGAATAGATGGTCCAGGGACTACCTGACGACTCTGCAAACCCGGTCCAAATGGAAAAAAGATACCAAAAATCCCGTACAAGAAGGCACTTTAGTGGTATTAGTAGAAGACAATATGCCTCATTTCCGTTGGCCGATGGCGCGCATTCACCAGTTACATCCTGGTGCAGACAACATTGTGCGCAACGAGAAGAGGGAAAGGGTTTTGCATCGTATCGCAGAAACGCGAAGGGACTCGGTCTCGACACGTTGAAGGGACTAGATGTACAATATAACTATTAGAATTAAGAGAATTTACGTTAAGTTGTTTTGTCATAATAATGTTTGAGTTCATTGTTTTAAACAATAAAGTTGCTATATATTATCGTCACGAGTTTCCCTAGTAGCTAGGGTGGTCCTTCGAAACAAAAGGAAAAAAGTACACGACAACACGAAACAATAAGAAAAAATACACGACAACAAGAAACAGTATAAATGAAACTTTAGAGAGAATTCATGAGTATTTCGATTGGTCAGGAATCAAGGACGATGTAACAAATTATATTAACAATTGTGAAACGTGTCAAAGAAATAAAACAGTGAGAAGATCGTACGAAAGTCCAATGACTATTACAGAAACGCCAATATATCCGTTTCAACGCATAGATATGGATACAGCCGAAATTTACTTTTCAAAAAAACAAAAACGAACAGTTTTAGTAATCCAGGATCAATTGACTAAATTTATTCAATGTTACTTATTGAGTGACAAATCAGCTCAAGAGGTATCAAAACGCCTTCTTAAATTCATACCTACTTTCGGCATTCTTAAAAGGGTTCATTCTGTACAAGGAGGCGAATTCCTTAATAAAATCCTATCAAAATTAGAAAAAGAACTATTAATAGAGCACACGTACACCATTTCATACCACCCTAAAAGCAACGGTGCTGTAGAGAGAGTTATTTGCACCTTAAAAGACAATTGTCAGATTAATTGACACAAATAAACATACTAATAATTATGAAGCATTACCTTCCCACGCTGTGTTATCTTACAACTCTTCAGTAAATAGTAGTATTAAATTGGTACCATATGAAATATACAGCATTAAACCGAGAAATATAAATAATCCCCAAGATTCACACGTGAATGAAAAAACGTCAGCATCCTACTTAGTCGAGAGAAAAGGCATTCTTAGCAGATTGCATAAAATAACGCATAATAATCAAGCTCAGCAAAAACAAAAAGTCAACGACTCGCATAATTCGAGAATTAAAAACCCATTACCTCAGTACAAAATAGGCGATAAAATATTTTTAAGAAATTTCTTAATAAACAGGCAGGGTAATTCGAAATGGTTAGGTCCATTTCAGATAATGGAAATTATTAACGAGAAAAATTTCAAAATTAATAAAAAAACGAAAAACAAAGAATTCACAATAGTTNTTCAAAATTAATAAAACATCGAGAAACAACGAATTCACTATAGTTAACATCGAACAGATTAAATTATATAAATCCGTTTCTTTTTCAGAGGCGTAGCCGTAGACATAAGTACGGATGAATTGCCTAATACAGGAATAGATCTCCATCCTAAAGGAAATCTCATTGTATCTGACACTCCATACACTATTTTAGTTTACAAAAACATAAATCTATTATTCAATTCAAAAATTAATTTTCAGAATAATATTTCATAAATCTATTATTTTCGAATTTGAAAACAATTAAACAATTTTAGACCCAGATTCAAAATTTAGAATTCAAAATACGTAAATAAGATACACTTCAACTTCAATCAAGTTCCCACGTTAGGGGTCACAGTAATGAAATTAGAAAGATATTTAGAGGAAATAAGTTTTTCATTACCTGCAAAGTGAGCCAGAAGAGGTTGGTTTAATAACTTTAGGAAAGGTTTACACACATTATTTGGTACTTTAGATGAAGACGATGCGGATAAATATAATAAACTCATAACAGAACTTAACAATATTCAAATAAATATACATTGAAAATCATAAAAGACCAAACACATCTATCAAAGGTATTGTTATCAAGCTTCAATGAAACCTTGATTAAGGCAAATGGCAACGAAAAGACACTTCAGTAAAATTTGTTGACTATGGATCAGTCATCACAAAATGATACAAACAAAATCAATGAAAATCATGCAGCACTTCATATGATAAACACAGTGAGTGTTCTTCTTGAAATCACTAATTTAGTCCAAAAGAAAGTTTCTAATATTGTAGAGTCATTATCTTATGCAATAGCAGGTATGTTACACCCATCAATCCTAAACCATGAACAATTAAAAATTGAATTAAACAAAATTGATGTTACCGAGTCCGTATTGCCATTTCCACTAGACGATAGTGAAATTTATAAATATTATTTGATAATCAAACCCAAAGTATGTTTCTAATATTTTAGAGTCATTAACCTATGCAAGAGCAGGTATGTTACACCCATCAATCCTAAATCATGAACAATTAAAAACTGAATTAAACAAAATTGATGTTACCGAGTCCGTACTGCCATTTCCAGTAGATGATAGTGAAATTTATAAATATTATTTGATAATCAAGCCCAAAATCTATTTACTAAATCAAGGCTTATTGATTAAATTAGAAATTCCTCTTTGTAAATCTTTACAGTTCAAGTTGTACCAACTTTTCCCTTATCCGGTACCTACTCAAAACTCCTTATTTCACATCCTCTTGCCACCAACGCAATATCTTGCTTTATCGACTGACCACCAATAGTTCATATTGAAGATATCTGGATATCAAAAGAAGTTGAACCATAGGAACCGTTTTACAACAGAGCCTGCATTCCTCAATTATTAACATCAAAAACGTTTTCCGATACATAGGATATCTACACCACTCTTGCAAGCGAGGAACTGATTCGAAAAAAATCGATCAAAACATTTGGCTAGCAGCTTCCACAAGTACACTCTTCTCTCTCACTTCACTTAGAAATGTGAAAACTTACCGATCAACAAAGTCGAAATTACACGACCGACCCTCATTACAATCCACTAGAAATGTACCTGTTATTTTTCTAATGGACTCGGTATAACAACCAAGGACACCCGTAATAATAACAAGACAATCAATTTAGACACCGAACTTCCTGTTATCCCATCAGACTGCCTCGAAGAAAAATATAAAAACCAAGTCATTAAATCTTCAACCCCTCAAGTTAAAGTACTTAAATCAAGAGAGTTTAAACAGCTGCAGCAAAACTCATGGGCATTAAGATAAAAATCGATACCGAAGTAGAACAGCATCTGAACTACTAGATTTTCCACGTTTAACTGAAGATCAGCTAAAGATTTTATTCAAAGGTTCGTTTCAATTTTCACAGGCTCTATCTTACATGGCCGAAATAATGGACGATCAAAATAATCTTTTAGTAAAATATGTGAAATCAGCATCTAATATCATTAAAGCAGAAGTAAAATCAAGACATATAAATAACAAAGTCTATCGTACTTACATTCACTATATTTCCGATCGTAATGATTACAGTAGTATTCTCCGTTATTGCGGTGACTGCTCCAATGGCAACCCTACAGTGGGGTGCTATTCACATATAGCAGCCATTTATTTATTATTTGTTATATGGACGATATTTGTCAAAAATTATGCGTCCTGGCGAAGTCCTCACCAAAATGTTTGCTACTCAAAATGTTCCAGTAGTAACTAATTACAACAGTGACAATGATTAATTTTTTTGTTTTTGGTATTTTGATTAACACGAAATGTAATGAAAGTGGTGATAAATATTGGACATTGGTTGTTTTTTCTTTTCTATTTGAACAATTACTCCAACTTTTATCAAGTTGGTACAAATAACTAAAATGTGATGTAGACCTTATAGTACAAGGGCAGGGAGTGTCCACTCTCATGTCAAAAATAGTGTCATGCTGTGAAATTTTAATGAAATTCAAAAACCATTTTAGACTTCAAAACATATTTCAAAATTAATTAAATATTTCATAATTATAACGTTGCTATTCTTTTCAAATTCATAAAACGAATATCGAGTTCATTCACTTGCAAAATGAGCGTATTTGACATTACATAGCAACGAGACAGCAACGCTGGTTCGATAGCTCTGGTCATTAGGAAAATAATTGAACTTCGCGAAGTCACCAATAAGGACTTCGTCGGTTTTTCTCATTAAATCAGCTAAACCAGAGAAACATCTGGAATCAGTGAATGACCCATGTTGAACTGTGGACAAATGATCACAGGTTCATCAAAAAGTTTGGCGCGTGGATGGGGATCGATGATCTGATCGCGAGCAGTCGATTCCGGAACGCGAAGGGATAAAGTCTACCCTTAAAAGGAGTAACGGGTGGCAAACTCTAAGTGTTGGTGACACTACCCCCGGGCGATGATGATTGTAGCGCTCCTAAAAGTGTAAGTAAACCTCTTAACTAGTTTTTTGTGTATTGATCTACATTGGGAGGAAGATCCTTTTGTAAATGTTTTGATTCAATTCTCTATATTATTGTTTATGATTATGTTGTTGTTTTTAAAAAACTTGCCTATCTTGTCATCTTAGTACCTGACCCCCAGTCACGCCAAAATAATTAATTTGCATTAAAATCAGGCAATTAAAATAAATAATTAACCAATTACCGATGTAACTTAAATGATGAAGACACCGTTTCCAAATTGAGCATGACAATAGTGCAGACTAAACCTATCAGATCGCGGTGATTGCAGCGTTTAAAAATTTTGTAAAATGGGTTAGATAAGAAAAAGAGCATACGATCATAAAAAATATTATCATAATCTTTATTTACACTGGAGTGATTAGAGTTGTCTACGTTCAAAAGAAGTTTTTATCAAAATCGGTAACGATAATAATAATGATTTGTAATGTCTTTTATTGGAGGAGAAATCGGGAAATACCACATGTAAACGTTCAAAAGTTGCGTCCGCCACCGCGAAGCGCGTATACAGGAAAATAGGAATTGTCTGTAGTTATCAATGAGAGTATTTGAAAAATATGAAAATATAAATTTGGATGTTATCATATTTAAACTTGCATTTCGAAAAACAATTATTAAGTTCTGATAATACACTTGTTAAATGCATTCATTTCTATTGTAGATATGTTGATGATATTTTCTGCGTGTGGAAAGGTACGCAAAGACAACTTGACAACTTTTTGGTATATTTAAACAGTTTAAATAATAAAATCAAATTTACGAAAGAAATAGAACAAAATAACCAGTTAAATTTTCTAGATCTAACAGTTAGTAGAAACAACAATAAAATTAAATTCAAAATATACAGAAAACCAACAACAACAGATACAATTATCCCCGCTTATTCCAACCAGTCTTTTCAAATTAAAATAGCTGCCTTTCACAGTTTACTACACAGACTAATCAACATACCCCTTTCCGAAGAAGACTATAAAACAGAATTAAATATTATAAAGGAGATTGCAATAAACAACGGGTACAAATTAGAATTAATTGAAAACCTACTTCATAAAAAACTCCGCCAAAAAACTCGTACAGAAATTTTCCACAACCCCCCAAAACCAAAACCAACGAACTTTTGTGCTTTAAAATTCATCAAAAACACTAGTGATAAAATTAAAAATAAATTGAAACATTTTAATATACACGCCATCGAAATAAATAAAAATAGCCTTAAATCAATATTGGTTAACAACAAACTAGAAAGAGACAAACAAAAAAGAAGTGGGATCTACCAAATAAATTGTGAACATTGTAATGCTATTTACATAGGCCAGACTGGTCGTTCTATTAAAACACGCTCAAAAGAACATTTAGATGGTGTAAAAAACAAAAAATACACAATAGGCCTAGCAGAACNAGGGAAGCATTAAAATATGGAAACTTTAAGATTAGAAATACCAAGAAATTGATGGCCGGTCAACCACCGAAGAAACCGATTGTAAAAATGTAATTAGGAAGGAATGAAAGGTACAGACGTCATGCGGTTAGTATACAAAAGATGAAATGTTACAGGGATTATAGGAAAGTACAGTAATAGAGTTATTTAAATAGATAAGCAAGATACAATAGATTATTTACAAAAGGAAGGAATTTTTATAGACACTAATCGAAAATAGAAAAGAAATATTTTAAGAAGGTATTTACAATATGTAAACAAAATGAAACAATTTACAAACATGTGGTGGATATCGCCACAAATCAATATTGGTTAACAACAAACTAGAAAGAGACAAACAAAAAAGAAGTAGTGTCTACCAAATAAATTGTGTACATTGTGATGCTATTTACATAGGTCAGGCTGGTCGTTCTATTAAAATACGCTTAAAAGAACATTTAGATAGTGTAAAAAGCAACAAAAAATACACAACAGGCCTAGCAGAACATTGTACCACAAACAATCATAACATAGATACTAATAACGTAAAAATACTACATACTCCATCAATTGGTAAAAAACTAACGTTACTAGAAAATCTGGAAATACAAAACGCCATCCTAAATTGTAAAAATTTAGTTAATAACACAACACAACTCTAATTGTTTCTGTTTTACCCCACTTTATAATTTATTTATGTATAAAAGCTCATGTTTAAGATCTTAGCCTTAGTTACTATTGTACTCTTGAAAATGACCTTTTAGAGGTCGAAACAATTGTCGAGGAATAAACAGTTTTGTTGAAACATCTTTTCCTTTCCATTTCCTTTATTATTGGATGTTATCATTTGTTCATTCATAAGAAGAAAGCAGGAAAGAAATTTTGAAAAAGCTAGGTAAAGAAGTACAAAAAATGAAATGTTATGAACAAGTGGTGTATGCATAAATAGTAGTAGAATATGTGAAAAAATATACAAACGTGTTGTCAATTTTCATTTACAAAAAGAAAGGAGGGTGGAAGTACTGAATACTGTTTACGTGAGGACCAAATATAGTAAAAAAATATTATGCATGTAATGTGTAGGTACTATAGAAGTGCATATATGAAAAGATACACGGATTTAACAAGTCATCAAGGCCTGCTTCGGCAACATTGACATGTATATATGTTTTTCTGAAGTTCGCCAACTTTATTTGATTGACGCCTTTCAAATTTCCGATGAGGTACCTAGGTAACTCTTTAAAAGTAGCACATTCACATGTAGCTATGAATCCATACGTACCTAAAAACGATAACAGATAAAGGTACCAGATAATTACCAGAAAACAAATAAATCACATAATATGACATATGTATAGGTACCTATTATTCTGTTATTTTATTAAAAGTGTGTTTATGAACAAAATGAAGTTATATAAAAGTAAATAAGCGGGCACTGCCGTTTCTTATGTTAAATTTCTAAAAAAAAAATAAAACTAAATCGGTACAACTCGATAGACTATACTGAGAAAAATGTGTTCGTAGTCTCACAGATTTTCTGCATGATAAACATAAAATGAGCAAAGTCAGAAGGAAGACTGATTGAACATTGTTAACGTCTTATACTGCAAAATAGAACTGAAATCATACTTGTTAGCTAAATGGTCCAATATAGCAGCTGTTATTGATATACGTGTTTCTTTTAAATATGTACAACGCAATAGTTGGCGAAAAGGAAGTTACCGAAACGCCACTAAAACTTCAATTAAATATTTTCCGTAATATTTGAATATTATGAAAAGGAACTGTTAAATGTTCACAGGCAGATATTCAAGAACTTACTATTGCAAGGGGAATATATGCACACGCGTCAAATTGATAAGGCATGTTGGTTAAATTTAGGGTGGAAGATAGAATAACAGAAGTCTTACAGCGCAGTAGACTTATTAGATATATATTTACTATCTTGTACAAAGGGTATCTCCAAACGAACGATTAGTTTGACTAACTTGATAAGTGCTTCGTGCTTTGATGGAAGTTCTTGGTCACTTCTCATATCTTATGCTTAAAACTAAAACACCAAATTATCAGGCCTCAGGTTTTCGGCGTTGGCGACAACCACAAGTCTCGCTAACAGAAATCGAACCACCAAATAACCATCATCCAAATTTAGAAAACCTTGAACCATCTTCAGAAATGAATTCAAATAGTTATGATTACTATGACTATGACTAAAAGATAGGGTTAGACGTACAAAACAATAATGAGGATGACGATTTATACGACCCCGGTTAACTTGCCTTATAATAAATTTGAATGAAAATATATCTTTCAAAATTTTATTTGATACAGGTGCAACAAATTCATTAATCAACCCGGATTTTATTTATAAATACTTCTCAGATCTTGTATACACCGAAAACGTTTTGCTAAAAACTATAACGACAAAAACTAAACACAACGAATGTTTGAATATCGATTTATTTCAGGAAACTCAAATACTTAAGTTTTTGATAGTTCCCTTTCATCAGCATTTTAATATACTTTTAGGCTCAGACAACTTAGAGATAATGAAATCCAAAATGGACTATGAAACAGGTATTACTATATTAAACAACGTAAATTATCCTTTACTTAAATTCGACACATTTTTGGCAAGTAAAACAGATAAACATACATTCTGAATTCCCATTAGAAAAGGACCAGTCTTGATCCCGGAACAAGAAATTAACGCTATGAAAATTCCGAAACCCTTACAATAGCTAACAACTTCCATTGCGAAGTTCCATTTCGCGGAAATATTCCTAAAGAAACACCAGTAATTAAAATAAAAGCAAAGCATACTTATCCTCATAACATAGATATATGCAATGTTTATACTAGTTCCCGTGAGAAATATGTAAGTGTTGATCTGAATCATTTACCAGATAGCCAACGTGTAGTATTACAAAAACTATTCAATGACTACAGTGAAATCTTTTACAAAGAAGGTGACATATTAACGTTCTCACATAACATTAAGCATAAAATTTCATTAAATTCCGAAGAACCCATTTATTCAAAACCTTACTGCTTTCCACAGGTGCAAAGAGCTGAAGTAGACAGACAGGTAGATGAACTTAAAGGTCAAAATATTATAGTTGAAAGGGAATCACCTTACACTTCTCCAATCTTTCTTGTTCCCAGGAAACCTGATAAGAGCGGAAAAGTCGCTTGATGTATGGTTTTAATTTCCAAAAACTCAATGAGAAAACAATAGAAGACAAATATCCAATTCCAAATATTACTACAATTTATGATCTTTTAGGAAGTTCAAATTATTTTTCAAAATTAGAATTAAAAAATGGGTACCATCAAATTGTGATCTCCTTTTCATATAAACCCGCTATTAGGCAAATCCAATTGTTTAACAAAACGCGACATTTAGTTCAACTTAATTACCAAAATTACGAAAACAAAATAATTAACGTCCTACATCAATATATACATCCAAAAGTTACAAATGCAAATACATGTAAAAATAAACCATTCTATGAAGAGTTAGCATACCTAGTAAACATTAATTTTGACGGATCAGTTAAAGTAATGACCTTAAAAGACATTACCGAAAAACAAGCGCAACATAAAATCCTTAAACAAATACACAATCCTCACACCGCGGAGCTCAAGAGCTAGCAACCGAAATGTTTAAGTATTATTGTTGGTCCGATATAATCAGCACTTGCAAAAATTCATAGATAATTGTGAAATTTTGACAACAGGCAAAATATGAAAGACACCCCATCAAATATAAATTAAAACTCAATCCCTCTCCTATACTTCTATTTGACACAGTATTTATAGACATTTTTTCGATTAACAGGAAGAAGTTTCTGACGACAATAGATTCATTTACAAAATATGTCGTTTTGTCAATTAAGCTCGAATAACTTACCAGATATAGTTGAAGCCTATACTAAAATTTTTGCACAATTCAAAATGCTAAAATTGATAGTTATTTGCCATTTGAAGCACGATGCTACATTTTAGGATTACGTATTTTTCAACAAGGTCCACTTGTGTGGATATCTACTTGCTGAAAACGAATCCTGGCGTAGCCAACCTCAACCCCAGCGAAGCGCTGATGAGATCCAAAAAGATCGACCGCAGTTTTGACAGAATACAGACCACTTCGAATTATTTTATTTAACCCCCTATTTGTTGAAATGTTACGAAGTCAATTATCATTTCATAACCCGAAAACATCCAAATAGTACGGTACTATCGAACGTGCACACGGTACTGTAGTAGAAATAATGAAAACTATAACCGCCTCTAAAACCACAGTACTCAAAAATAATTTATTCGAGAACGCAGTTATTATTTATAACAGAAGCATTCATTTACAAACCAAGTGCAAAACTACTGAAATACTTTTCGGACACATAGAGACAAATGACATGTAAGAAGTATTTGACGAAAATTACTACCGCTAGTATACCACCGAAAGTTACGATGAAATTAAGGCTCTATATTAATTAGTATCGGGAAATTTAATCAACCAGAAAGAACAACAAATTTAAAACCAAAGTATAAAACGCTCAAAATTTTTACTCATAAAAGAAGATCAACCAGTATATTTAAAGATGCATATAAGAGATAAGAAGGCGCCACGTTTTAGAAAAGAAATTGTGCAAGAAGACACAGGAAGCAAAATCAAAACCCAAAAAGGTCAGATTTATCGTAAACAAGAATTAAAACCCCTTAGAAAGACACAGAGTACCTAAATTATATTATTAAATATGTTGCAGATGATGTATTGGATCAATAATATCTTTTTTATAACAATCATTTCGATACTCTCTTAAAGAACGCCGAACGACTTCATCTATTCTCTCGCAACCGTTTGTTCTCCGCACGGACGCCAGCCGGTACGCTCTGGGAGCAGCTTTACCACAGGGGGAGGGCCCCGATGAACGTCCCGTTGAGTATGCCAGCAGACTGATTACACCGTCAGAGCGGAATTATGCAACCACGGAACGGGAAGCCCTAGCCATCGTGTGGACAAAATTCAAATTCCGAAGGTACATTAAGGAATCATTCGTCGTAGCCGTTACCCACCGCCAACCCCTGAAGTAGTTGATGAATTTGAAGACATCATCCGGCCGACTGACGAGGTGGGCTCTACAACTACAAACCTACAACCTCTCTATCCAGTACGGGCCCGGCTGAGCCAATGACGTAGCAGACAGGCTATTACAGCCTTCTTGTTCCGAAGAGGAAGTGCTCCCCGTAAACACGGTAAGCGTGGACTATCCGGCACGCACTCCCGCGGCAACACGGTCCGGACAAATGAAGGACCCTGACCTAAAGAAAATCCTGGAGGCGTTCACCAATGTAGACAAACTCGAAATAAGCTGTCATTTTGCACGCAGATACCGCATGTCCCAAGGTGTACTATATTGTTACTATCCCGATATGGTCGCGGAGGAACCCCAATTAGTCGTGCCGACCCAGAATCGAAATGAAAGTCTGCAACAGTATCACCACTCCCCAATCACCGGACATTACGGAGTAGATCGGACATGGCACCGCATTGCATCCCGTTACTTCTCTTCTGGGTTGGTATGCGAAGGGACATCGTCGCACACCTTAAGGATTGCGTCCAATGTCAACGATTCAAAGTATAGAATTTAAAGCCCGCCGGACTGCTGCAGACCTCAGTGATGAAACGTAAGTTCGTGATCATAGCCGTTGATCGTTCGGACCCTTACCGCAGTTACAGCTTGGAAACCGATGGGTTTTGATTATAGAGGACACCGCGAATCGTTGGACTGAGTTGTTTCCATTGCCGTCCGCAACCACGGAAGCCTGTACCACGGTCATACTAGAAGAAGAGACGCCCAGGAGGATAATCAGTGACAATGGTACTCAATTTATAAGGGGAGTGATGCACCATCTAACTCACTTTCTGGGAATCGCCCAGGATCTGACACTACTACACTACCCGGCCGCCAATCCGGTAGAAAGGCGAAACCGAGACTTAAAAAAATACAGGTCGCTATTGCGACTCCGAAAGACCAAACCCGATGGGACGAAACGCTGCCCAGCATCCGCTTTGCTTTAAACTCGGCCTATTGTAGCACCACTGGTTTCAGTCCGGCCCACCTTACCCTTGGGAGAGAACTTCGCAGTCCTGAGGAAGCGCCCAGGATCTCCCAGTCATTTTTCAATCAGATAACTTCGTACCAGAGATCATCCCAAGACTCCTAACACTCGGTAACCTACTCCGCCTAGCCCAAAACCGGCACGAGGCTCAACAGGACCGACAGAAGGAAAACGCAGACCGCCTTCGTCGACCCGTTCCGGCCAACCGCCCGGACGACTTGGTTTTAGTCACTAGCCACAGTCGAAGCAAAGCCAGTCGAAACTTTTCCTCTAAACTCGCCCTCCGTAGAAGGATCAGCCGTCCCGTATCGTTGGAGTCTACCACACCTACGTTCTATCTCCTTTCTGAGGACCTGAGGGAGACATCGGTCCCCAACTACCCAAACGTAAGAGGGGACGTCCGAAGAAGAAGACAAACGGGGACGCGGGACCTAGGTCAACGACTAGAGGGGGAGTCTGTAACGCGTACCATTTTAGAACCTGCATTTTGACGCGCCTGCAACATCAGCAGTTCTCCTACTCGTCGTACTACCACTCGAGACCGGTACGTTCGATCACCACCGCTCCCTTACTCCTGAAAACCACCCTCTCGGTACACGCTCGACAACTCCTCCATGCCAGACGTGAATAAAAGATGGCCCGGCGAGGAACGACAGTTCTCATCTTGGTCGCACTCTACTAGCGTTCCTTAGGAACATTAGAGCTGATCTACTGAGAGGACACAAAACTCCGGAGTTTTCCTTTACGGAACCCAGGCCACAGGAACCACCAAGTGCGGTAGTGAGATTTAGACAGTTTACCTTAGTATTCTCGGACTTGTAAAACCGTTATTAGTACGTAGTGCGAAACACGAGCCACACGCGGAATCACACATAGTGTTAAGTTTTTCTTTCTTGTGTTTTTTTTGTTAATTTTAGATTTATGTACGTTTAAATAAACTTTACCTTGGTACGAAAAACTTTCTCATTACAGTAGGTAGACATTTCTGTGCAATAACATACAATTTTCAAGAACATGGGTATGTGGTTTAAGTAATACATAGTACTGCAAAGCTATATAAAAAAAATAGAGCATCTGTATGTGTAACTGAATTGATGAGAATATTTACTTTCTCAATTTCCTTTGATAGATTGTAAATTACGAGGTGTATGAAAAAGTAAATACGCATCCTCATTAATATTTTTACTTTCACGTAAGACATTTCTTGCATTTGAGTGAGAGAATTATAATTTGTGAGAATTGTATATGTAAAGTACAGAAATTATTTTATGCACGTTCTGTTGAGGGTGTTCATTTCTGCGTGATTGTACCACGTCAGTTGTGTAAGGCACATGTCCTTAAGCCAAACAATTGCGTTTTAATGAACACAGTTAACCAATTAATGTAACATGGTAGGGATTGCTGACGGCGTGCTGATGTAAATAGGTATTCCTTCTTGAAGGCTATTATCGGTTTTCTAACCCCACCGTATGCCTTATACGCTCCTGCAGTAGTTTCTCATTGGTTTCCATTTTATGGAAGTACGATCATCGACAATATAAAAGGGAGTAATTCCGTTGTAAAGGCAACTATAGTCTAGTTCGAACCATTCGAGCTGGTATACGTACTTGCGATCATTTTCTACCGTTCTGTTACCAGCTACTGCAGCCGACGAACACAACAACCGGCAGTAATCGCTGCCTGTATAGCGACGACGTATTAAAGCAGGTGGTTTAATATTCACCAATTCATATACACTACGTCCCACAGGAGTAGATTAACTTTTCTTGCCAACCATTTCGAAATCATTACCCCCAAGAGCGCCGCACATTTGAAAGAACTCTCCATTGCGGAAGTTATGTCCTCGGCAAGCGAGCTGCAGTCCAAGCTCGCCATAATCAACGAATTCTTACGGCAGTACTTCGAAAGTTCCCCTTGTTTCCCAACGTACGTAGACGTTGTGCCTTCTTCGGCCACCCAATTCAGACCCTCCCCCCACTGTCGCTAACGGATTCACAGAAGCCGGGAAGCGGCGTTACAAGCGCCGAAGACGTGCCACCTTTCTGTATTCGGCATCCTCAACGTGCTTTGATTCTGAGGCAGACACTAGTGTAACTACCCAAACCTGCAATGCCCCTCCCCTCATCGAAATCCGCCAAAGGTCCCTTTGGCCGAATATTCTTCGCGCCATAGACAACCAAGGCATCGCAACACGTCGGGCCATAAACACCAAAGGGTCTACCCAAACTCCGTTGACGAATCCAAAGTTTAGTACAAACCAACTGAAACAAGACCGCAATCTCCATGTTGTCCTCCGTAGATTTTGAAATCTCCACAAACGATGTCAAGGGTGGAAAAATCTGGCCCTTAGTGTCCGTTAGTCTGGACAATGCCGCCATTGCTTGAAGTTCTACCACACGGCCAATTATTGTCACGCCGCCTGGGTCTATTCCTTTTGTGGCCGCAACCATATCTCTGCCGAATGTAAGGCAAAGGACAAGAAAGAAGCCACTTCTTCCTGCGCTAATTGCAAAGGAAGACACCGCGCTACATTCCGCGCCAAGGTTCCAAATAGGACCGTACCCCCCCAAATCTGTAGTACCCCCAAACACGAAAGTGTATACAATCTGCACCCCATCCAACAGTCATCCCCAGAAAGACGCTCCTCCAAAAACCTTACCCCTCAAAAATGTAATGCGTCCCCAAACACACCTGCAGCTTCTTCTCTTGAACAGAGCATCCAGGCCATCGTTCAAACGATGGTAGCAAGTCTGATCGCCGTTTTACAAACTCCCACCAATGTGTAATACAGCCCACCCAGATAATCTTTGTATAGTTACCTGGAATGCGCAAAGCATTAGAGGTAAATCGACTGAACTCGAACACTTCCTCGAGGATAAGTCAATCAGTGTTGCTTGCATTACCGAAACTCATCTTTCCGAAAAATTCAAACTTTTCGTTCCAAACTTCTCATCCTAGAGATGGGACCGTGAAAATAGCAGTGCCGGCGGGCATATAAGCACAACGTACATGATTTTGACAAACGGCTTGTATCTACGCTTTCTGATTGGTTGCTGCCAGGTAGCAGTACGTTCTACCATTGTAGAGTCAGCATCATGTACGTTTTGCAAGTGAATTAAAAATGCATGTGTATGCCAGATAACAGTACATATTGCCAGAGTCACATCAGCGCCATGTACGTTATGACAGTAAATTAAAATTGCGTGAGAATATATTTTAAAGATTTACTTATTACCATAATACAATACAAAAACTACGAAAACTAAGCACATTAACACAAAATAAAAGTAGGTTCTATTAGTTACTAGTGTCCACTGCCATGCGATTTTGCATTTGTTATGTTATTTTCCACATTTACATGTAAATTCCGCTTTCTCTTTAGTACTCTTGGTTTTTTTTTTCAGTGACGGCTGGTCTTCCACTAGGCACCCTCTTACTGCCACTTGTAATACCAAGTCTTCTTCTGGCAATGGTTGTTGGCTGTACACGAATTGCTGTACGACAACGCCTTAAAGGAATACTGGATCCTGCCGTGCATAAAAAACTATCCCATGCATTTCTGGTGGTGACTTTTTGGAGTCGAGCTAAACTTTTTTGTATAGAAGCTTCACTAGTGCCAAATCTTATGTGGCAATCCTGCATAAGTTTTAACAGTGCTTCAAATGATGATGACTCAGTGTTATTGAAAGGCGTTTGACTTATAGATATAGGGTAATTTCATTGTTATTACTACTTTCATTATGTAGTTCTACATAAGAATGCTGTTCACATAAATCAGTTTTTGATACCGAAGTGGATACCTGCATTTGTTGCGAACTAATAAGAGGTCTGTAAAATTCTCGCCCTTTAGCCTTTTCACCCAATGCCAAGCATGCGATTTGGTAACGGATCTCGGAATCATGTGCTTCCAGGTTGTAATAGTATAAATAAAATCCTGCTTGGTGTTTACATGTTTTACCTAGCCGACCAACAAGACAAGTGCAGCAACCAATTTCAATATTCACATCATATAGCACTTGATCATTTTTTTCACTTGGAACTTTGTATGTGAATTCATCTATTTTTTGTATGCTATCCTTTTTTAGATAACTTGCTTTCTTCAGTAATGGTTTTAAAAGATGGTTTCCTTCACTATATCCCTTATTAGCAAAATTTCTTAGACGTCGAATAAAATATTGTTCCATAGTCGTACAAGTAAAGTCCGCTAGGGCAACTACGTTGTAAGCTTTACATCGAGAAAGTACTATGTCTTTATATAGGCGTACACATACTTCAGAGAAGTTATTCGTTTGATGGCCATGAGTATTACTATCACGATAAGCTAAACACCAGTCTTCGCGTCGGGTCCAATAGTTGTTAACATATTCTACCCAGTGAGTATATTTTTCTGATAGGTCGTTATTTAATGCATTATAAAAAGCATCGGAAGCGTTTTCTGGAGATAAAGCTGTTAGTACATTTCTAAATGAATAATACAACTGTTGCCTATTTTCTTTTGGTATGTTATGTTTTTTTTTCAATCAGCCATCTCCAAACTGATTGCGCGATATGAAAAGAACAAAGTTATAAACGTGATTGTCTCTCTGCTTCGTTATCATCTGTCATACAGCACCCAGGAAACCCTTTTTCTCTAAAAGCCGAATCGCCAAAAGCTTCTCTTACCATTTCAAAGCCTGCAATGTAGTCGTGTTTTGATTGACCCTTGTTTATAATTACTGCTAGCGGTACAGCACCTGCAGAGCGTACTGTTAACATAAAAGTTATGGAATGATTTTCTGCGTCATAAGACGCAGTGCTGCCTACAAATACTATATCCCCAGCACATTGTAAATTATACGCTCTTCTCATGATTGGTGTAATTATGACAACTGCAAAAGGGTCTTTCTTGACTTTTATAGTAACACCTTTTTCTATATGCTGTGACTGTTTTTCCTGAAGTTTCTAAAAATAATAAAATTATAACAAATTGGCAAAAAAAAATCTAGAATAGTCAATTAGCCAAAAAAAAAATACAAATTTGCAGTCAATAAAACAGAAACCCCGCTAATACGCAAAAATAGTTTAATATAATGAAAAATGTAAGTATATCACTTACCTGTAGCATTCCTTTGCCAAAACGCGATCCTAAATTAACACTTCGCCATTTGTCGTACCAATATCGTACTGTACGATATTTTGGATTTATGGAACCATTGGCCAGATCTTCTTCATCCGCTTCTAATTCAAGTTTGTTTAAATGGTAATTAACAGATTCAGTTATTCCCATGCCATTATCAAAGTACGTCTCAAACAATTTTCTGGTTTCTAATGAAGCCGACAACGCATCTGCAGTGTCTATGTCGTAGCTGTGTTTATTATTTATAGTAATTACTGCCGGCAGACCTTCCTAAAATATTTAAAATAAAGATTGACCACATTTTTTTGGTAACTCAATGATTAAAGCAACAAAATATACCTAAAAAACAATCCGATAACATCTCTTTTCTCACCTTAACATGTAGATGCTTTGGGATTGTATTTTTTGTGGTGACTCTAACCATTATTGAAATTTTTGCCATACATTCGCGATTTTTTGATTTCTTGTTTGTGTTGGTTCTCTTTTTAGACGAGCTGTAATGACAGATATTTCTTTCTATAAAATATATTTATTATACATGGTTAGTTATAAATACAGGGTGGCGCATTTATTCATGTTGTTTAACCTTGAATATTCTTGAATCCACGTATCACATTCTTCTAGATTGTGTAAATTTGCGTAAACTGTTATACTATCGCTATTGTTAGTCACTTCTTTCGTTTTGTATTTAAAAGATTGGGGTAATTCCATATTATTTGCAAACATTATTAATACAGTATTGAAATAAATATCAACTCACCAACGCATGCTTACTTGCAGAACGACAGTGACGCGACGACATGAATAAGCAAAAACAAAAGCGCGGGTATGCAAAGCTGCTGAGATGGCAAAATGTACATCAAATGAACATCCATTTGAGGCATACAGAACAATTCGTACTATTATTTGGCGAGAGGAAATTCGGTGGAAAAATGTACATTTATTTGGCGCCTGTATAGCAATGTGTACTGTTATTTGGCATCGACCAATGAAATAACCCTATCGCCCTGTGTTTGTCAAATACATGTACCTTTTACTTATGTGCTGCCTGCGGTGTCGCCATTCTTGTTAGGAATTCTTTAAAGCACAAGCCTATCTCTTTGGTCACAAACTCGTTAGAAATAGTCGGTATTGAAGTTTCAGTAACTTCCGGTCCTCTTATGATTATCACTCTCTACTGCACTCCTTCGGACAGAGACATCTCTGAGCTCCCCCTTCTACTACCCCCAGGCGTTCAAACTATCATCGCCCGCGATTTAAACGATAAACACGTCTCTTGGGGCTGTTAACAAGCCAATAGTAAAGACACCTATCTTCTTGCCAAAATTCTTGATCCTATCGTAATTGATTGACCACCTTCCAGCCCTGATAGAAGTCGGACGCCCAATCAACAACACCCCAAACTCAACAACGTCACTAGATTGGCTACACCTTCGTTACACCCTCGGAACATCTTCATTCAAGTGCACTCCAATTCGCACAATAGCGGAACTTGACGAAGCGTTGAATTACCAGCGTTATAGGGCTCTCCGCTACTTCCCGCCTAACGCACACCAAAGATAGAATCGTCCCCGCAGACATTCTTGACCTCCTTAAGAGGTAAAACAAGGAGCGATGCCTGTGGAAAAGACACCGCGTCCCCGCACACCGTGCATAAGTAAACGCCCTTCAACGAGAACTAAAAACTCGTCTCACTGAATTCCGCAGCGCATTCTTCGATGATTATATCGTTCCGGCAGAAACACCTGAAGCACTTGGAAAGTGATCTGTTCTCTTCGTAACAGAGTTCCCCATCTTCCGCCACTGAAAGAGAACGGCTCCTCCTATTCTTCAAACGAAGAAAAAGCTGCAATCGTCGCGGACTGTTTATGTCTCCAGTGTTCCCCACTACCTAGCCCAGCCGACTTTCCGAGTTTTACGAGCAAACGAAAGCCGTTTCCCAGAACTTTGTTCCCCTAAATTCCGACTTCAGACACACCACACCCCTTGAAATCTCCTTTACAATCCGTTCTATGAAAAAGAGGAAAGCCCTTGGCGCTGACGGAATTCAAAACGGAGTCCTCAATGTCCTGCCGCCAAAGCATATAACCGCACTGTGCAACATCACAAACGCTGTCACGCGGCTCCACCACTTCCCTTTGGTCTGGAAAGAAGCCACTGTCAACTGTCTCCCCGAAAAAGGGAAGCCCTCAGCACTCCCTGAAGCTACATTAGGGTTATCAAGTCCTTTTTTACAGACAGAAGCCTTCGGGTCCGCGTTGGCTTTGCTCTTTCTGCCAGTAAATTCATCACAGCCCGTGTCTCACAAGACTCCAAACTATCACCTTTTCTACTTAACCTGTTATGTGCGGACATGCCCTTCGACACGTCTATTTTGACAGGTCTCTACGCGGACGACATTGCTCTCATAAATTCCGCCAAAACCATTCTCCAATGCACAGGGATAATTAGTAAGTTTCTGCCCCTGCTCCTAAACTGGCACGAGACCAAATCGGAAGCAATTTTCTTCTCTCGTAGGTCCTGAAAACCTCCCTGTATCTTAATAAACAACCGTCCCATCAAGTGGCGCAACTCCGTCACCTACCTAGGCGTCGTTTTCGACTGGACCCTAAACTATCGGCTCCACATCGCAACTACTCGTACCAAGGCAATGTGTGCATTCATAGCACTCAAGCCTTTCTTCCGAAATGACTCCATCTCCCAACATACGATAATCCGTGCGTTTAACGTAATAATCAGAAGCATTTCCTCCTACGCCATTTCCGTCTGGGACTGCGCCCTTCCTCACCGCCTGAAACTAAAGTATCTCTGGTTCGTCAGAAACACCCAAATTCTCAAAGAAACCGGTTTACCTTCTCTACCTCACGCTCCAATCTCATTCGCAACAAGCCTCCGGGCCTCAGTGTCAGGCCATGCATACACCACCATTTCGATACTTTCCAACTTCGCCCCGAAGCCAAACGACCGTTTCCGAAAGTCCTGTAACCTTCTACAATGAGCCACCTCCATTTGCTCACTCCTAACTTTGTTTTTTAGAGCGAGTATCCACCCATCACTTCCGAAGTGGACCACCTGATCCGATGGTTCTCTCCCTCCCCGAATCCTTCCACGCTTAACCATTTTCCCTTCTCAACCCTTTTCCAAAACCCAACTTATCCATTGTCTTCCTTGAGATAAGTAACCCCCACGGGTTTATCTCCCCACTCGAGGAGAGGTTTTAGTAGGTAGGTTTTTTGCACTGACATATTTGTAATTTGTACGTATAATAGTATTTACAACTCGTTCATGCTGATACTATTTCCGATATTAGTCCCTTTTTGGATACGTATTTGTAACAGATTTCGTTATGAAAATAATTTCGTAACTATACCTATAAAACTGCAGTCTTTCTACTAGTCATAAATTTTTCTAGTTTTCTGCGTCTGTTGCGTGCATATACACGGAGACAACTAAATCTTTATGACAACCCAAAAAATTGCAATTTTCGATTGCAAATGACTTTTTTTTTGTTTTCACAGATGTCCTACATACTGACGCCGATTTACTTCTGTGGCCGAAAGTTACGTTACGGTATATAGTATATGACTATAATGTCGTTGTACTTATTTTCAATTTTTTCACGGATGTGCCCGTTCGCATGGAAATAGAAGCGACACCCGCTCCGTTCACATCTGCACCCACAACTTCTGGTAAGTTGTCCCTCATTACTTACTTCTTTTGTAAACTCGAGTTGATAGATGATCCTTCTAAAATGGGATCCAAAGCAGTACGTCGGTTACGCAAGCGTTCTCCGTTTTTAGTTGTGAAACTGAATGCCCGCCAGTTGCGAAAACTTGCTCAGAAAGTTCGGACAACTGCCACAGACTGTCAGGACCTAGTGCGAAAAATGGAAAAAATGCCATATTATAGCTCATTCCACTGCATTTTTAAAGCCAGTACTAAACAAACACTTACAAGTTCATCATGGCTCAGTTGAAAGGACAAGGTCTGCGCCCGCGGGGCAGACGTTACTCTGACAACGAGAAGGTACTGTTTTTGCCCTTTTAAAACAAAGTCCGAAGAGGTAGAAACTTTTGCGACAGCTTTTTGCGGCACCATCTCGTGGGACTTTAAACAGATTCCTATGGCAAGTACCGTTTACCACCGGAATCAACGAAAGTTTTATGAATTGCATTAGAAAGAAAAGCATAAAAAAGTAAAGATTATTGTTGCTTATATACATTGGATGACAAAAATAATGATAATGTTAATTTAATTATTTTCATTGATGCTTTATTAATTTGTTGTAAGAATAAAGAAAAATTGAATTTCGTCAAAAACTCATTGCTATCAGATGAATGATTTAGGTTGGTAAATATTTATTTAGGTATTAACATAAATTATGAAATTGATGAAGGAAAAATGACGTTAGACAAAAAGGATTATATTGAATCTGTAGCAAAGAAAAATGATACTATAAATTATAAATGGTATGCAACGCCGATGGAACAAAACTTAAAAATGATTAGCATGTGATAAAATAATGTATAGAAATTTGGTTGTAGCTCTTTTGTACATAAGTTCAGGAACTAGACCCGATATTAGTTTCAGTGTAAATTATTTATGTAGATTTCAAAATTGATACTCTAGTTTGTACTACTTAGACATAAACTAAAGTTATAACTTCGACCTTTTTTGTGATTGCTGTAAGGTATGCAAAAGAAAAATAGTACGTATTGGTTTGCGGGTTATTGTGAAGTAATTTTCTAGGTAAATTTTGGTTACTTGAATTAATAAAATGGTTGGCTGTTGAGTTATCAGATGTTCTAACAGGAGCGAAAAAGAGTTTATAATGAAATATTTTCCAAAAAATTCAAAAAGAAGAAAAGAGTGGGCAATGAAAGTGAAAAGAAAAAACTGGATCCCTACTGATCGTTCAGTTTTATGTGAGGTAATTGATCTACAGTATATGAATATATATCTACACATATATAAACGGTAATTTTCAAACTAATGTGGCTGCATTTTGCTCCTGAAATGTGGGAAAAAACACGCCAGGACGGAAAAAGGAAATTAAAACATAACGCAGTTACTACTTTGTTCTGCTTTTCAAAGATTGTTAAAACACGAAAACTTTCAAAACGGAAGAGTGTAATGGAAGAACTTGAAATTACAAATAGAGCAGACCCTTCAACTAGTGCTAAGGTAATCATGTCATCTTCAACCGAAAGTGATCCTCTGGGGTTTTCCGATGAGGATGATGACGATGTTAGAAAATCGCCGTTCCTCACATCGTCAGACAAGCATTCCCCTGCATTAATCGTCTGAATGCGAAATGTGTTACACTTAAAAACAAACCACGAGCTTCACAAAAAGAAATTAAAGGGAATGTAAAGACAAACTAGTGAGTGAAAATGAAAAATCAAAAGGTTCCAGATATATCAAATTGCTATCTACCGTTTTCACCTCTGAGCAAATCTATGCTATTGATCACTCGATGAAATTTCAAAGGTGGTCTAACGAAACTGTCAAAAAGGCCTTATCTTTAAAATTTACTTGCGAAAATAATGGATATGAACATTTACTAAGGCAAAAAATACCACTTCCATCATTACGATGAAGTATTTGACTTTTTAAAAATCAAAGTTGAAAACATGAAGGAACCTGAAAAAGACTGCGTTATTCTGTTGGATAAAATGGCTATTACATCGTCTTCAGTATATGATACCTCCATAAAGCACTATATTGGCAATATCACATTACCCAATCATTCTGGAGTTGCTTCTAATGCGCTTGTAATAATGTTAGGAGGTATAACGTCAAAATGGAAGCAAACAGTTGCATATTACTTTACAGGTTTTTAGCGTGTTTACTTTCAATTTATTATAAAAGTTTGTTATTTAAGGCAGTACAGCAAAAGGTACAGTGTATGAAGATATTCTAATGAAAATAATTGCTAAAGCTGAAGCCCTCTGATTGAAAATAGCCAACATCACCTCAGATATGGGTAGTTCCAGTATGGCCCTATGGAAAAAATGGAACATCACAAGTGTGCCATATACAATATCAAATAACTTCATTCAGCATCTTTTGTGTAGTTCTCGAAAAATTTATATCTTGGCAGATGTTCCACATTTGTTCAAAAACATAAGAGTATGTTAATGACCAACAAAATCATATTTATTTCAGAACAATTAAAGAACAAATGAAATTATGTCTCAGCACATTTTGGATTTAATAAACCATCAACAAAATTTAAGATTCTTACTTGCACCGAAATTAACTGAAGAGGATTTGTTACCGGATCATTATCAAAAAATGAAGGTTAAGACATCCACTAATGTAATGAGTCACGATGTAGCAAGAGGTTTAAAATTTATTTCAGAGGAAGTTTTTTAGATGTAATACAGCAGTCACCAGCACCTCCACAAGAGGATTTTAATATTGTTAATGTTGAGGAATTATCCGAAATTCAATTAAATGCAAGTGAAGGTTACTCATTTTACTATTTGATGGTATATTATAAATAACATTAAGAAAACCGCTAAAACATGCAGCACATGCATGGGTGCTTTAGGGAGTAAAAATTATACACAGACATTGTATGACATTGTATTTTCTTTCTGTTATTATTTTTAATAGTTTATTCGTAAAAGAAAGCAATGTTGTTCGTACCTAGGTGTAGGTTACGTAGGTAAGAAAATTTGTGACTATCTTATCGATTTATTCAGCTAGAACTGATTTAGGTACTTAGGTAAATTTTATCTATTGTCTGGCTAACGAAAGCCGAACCTCGCGTTTATCCGAACGTCAAGCAACACCAAACAATTTAAATGTAAAGTTTCAATGTCAAACTGTTTATTTCGATTTTGAAACATCTTCAATTCAAACGCATTTCGTTTATTTTTATGTGGTCAATGAAAGGGACTGCTGACAAAAATATATGGTGTACAAATACGACCGATGTATTGATTTTTAAGAAAAGCTTTCGCTAGCCAGACTATAATCGAAACATGATTTTTTAGCTTTATTGCATTATTTTTGCAGCAACAAAAAAGAGGAAAATAACGAGTAATGAGAATGAGCAGTGTTAGTAAATCTAGTGAGGAGGATCCAGCGCCAAAACTTGAATCTACATCCATTCTGGAAGATGAAGATAATTGTCATAAAAATAATACCGGGCGATGGGTTGGACGATCTTTCCTAATGACTACCGAGATGCGAATGGAAATGTTAAAGCGATGCTACGCACCTTCAGAAAACTATGATTTTGCTGGTGATGCTACGCATTTGAAACGAAAATTTAATCACTCTTGGTTAGAAATGTACAAACCTTGGCTTGTTTACTAAAAAAAAACGAAAGGTGCTTTTAATTTGTTTTGCGTTTTATTTCCGCCGAAATTTGTACGTGGTGTACAAGAATCTCTAATTGTCCGACCGGTCACTAAATATAAAGATATCCACAATTATTGTAAAACACATGTAGATACTCAATGGCATAGAGAATCAAGTGCGACTGTCAATTGTTTTGGCAACGCAAAAACAAATATATAGGTTGCTTTGCAAACAGGTCACGCAAAACTTATTAAAGAGAACAGAAATACGTTACAACCTGTAGTTAATACAATAATTTTTTGCGGTACTCACGATTTGCCATTGAGAGGAAAAGAAAAAGATGAAGGCGTTTTTCGAGATTTATTGAAATTAAAAATTGATTCTGGTGATGAAATTTTGCGAAAACACTTAGAAAAAGCCCATAAAAATGCTCAATATATGTCCCCAAAAATACAAAATGAGATTTTAAATATATGTGAAATTCTAATTAGAGAAAAATTGGTCGATAATGTCAAGGCTGTAAGTGCCTACAGTATTTTGGCTGATGAAACAGCTGATATTGCAGGAAAGAAACAACTATCAATAGGTCTTAGATATTACGATCAAAGAGAAAAAAATGTTAAGGAAGAATTTATCAGTTTTGTCGAATTACAAAAAATGGATGCTGAAACAATAGCTACTGAAATTAATAGGTTCATCAATGCCTTAAACATTGATGTTAACATATGCGTGGGACAGGGCTACGACGACGGATGTGCTACGATGGCGGTGTCCAAAAAATATATAGGTATAAAAAGGGTTTATATTTTCATTGCGCCTGCCGCAAGCTAAACCTAGTAGTGAACGACTTAAATAATGTTCCTGAGATCCGAAACTGCATCGGAACTGTAAAAAATACGATAAATTTTTTCAGGGAATCAGTTTTGCGTCAAAAATATGCACCCAAAATAGCATTTCTGTGTGAAACAAGGTGGTCGCATAAATACAAAAGTATTTCAATGTTTAAAAAACATTTTGTGGAAATTGTGGAGGATTTGGAAAAGCTTTCTCAAGAAGGAAATTCTGGGACAAGTATATTTTCAATTGTTATCCGCCGTTGGACAAACATATTGGTTTTATGTATTATAGACAAATACAATTCGCTGCTGCAACCCGTCGCAAACACATTGCGGTCTAAAACCTTAAACGTAATTAAGTATGCAGAGTACACTCAAACCATAACAACAGCAATTACGAAACACAGACTTTCTGCCGAAGAAGGAACTGAAGAATTATTGAAATCAGCTAATGAAAGCTAAGGTTTTGAATGTTGAGCTGCCTCTTCCGAGGACAGCAAGCCGTCAATAATATAGGGCAAATCATCCAGCTAGTTCGTTAAGCGAATATTTACGCCGATCGTTGTACCTGCCTTATTTGAATTCATTATCATCCTCATTAGAGGAGAGATTCGATGAAGACCATTCACCAGCGTTTGCTCTTCCAATGTTACATCCTGCTCAAATAATAAAAATTACAGCTCCAAAATTAAGAAAATGTATCCAAATTTTATGAATTAGAAGGTATCACATCTGAAGCTGAACTATGGCGCACTTTTTGGGTAAACAAGCAGGAGGACTTCGAAGATTTGGAGGTAACAGATTTAATCCAAGAAGCAGAATCTTTTTATCGGATCGTGAAAACAGCCCTAGAAATTTTACTGGTAGTGCCTTATTCATGGTTACAATTGAAAGGTCATTCAGTACACTCAGACGCGTGAAAACGTGGCTGCTATCAACAATGATCGAAGACAGGTTAAATGGACTTTGTATGCTAAGTGTACATAAAAAACTTGTAAACAGTATGGGGGATTCTTTCACGTAAGACATCATAAACCGTTTTGCTGAAGATCCTCGAAAGTTACTTTTAAAGTAGAAGTCGAATTAAACAATTAAAATAATATAAAAATGCATTGTGGCTGTTTGCCTTACACACTGTACTACATATAGGTACCTAATGTTTCATGTAGATGCCTGTGTGTAGTGTGTATGACAAAATA
Organism: Agrilus planipennis; assembly: GCF_000699045.2. Classification (NCBI taxonomy): domain Eukaryota; kingdom Metazoa; phylum Arthropoda; class Insecta; order Coleoptera; family Buprestidae; genus Agrilus; species Agrilus planipennis. The sequence continues at coordinate 477,930 of NW_020442463.1, read as the reverse complement.
GCCGCAGACGATCTGACCTAAAAAATCTGACTTGCCCCTCCCCCTAGGGCAGAAGCTGGGTACGCCCATGAATAATATATTATTTTATTGTAATGCTGATTCCTTCCGATTCTTTCATCTAATGGAAAGGATTTTAAAAGGGAACTATGATCTTAAAAGTTAAGAAAATTAATTTAACATCCGCATTAGTTAGGACGGTTACTAGTCAAACGTTAATTTTTAAGATACCAACTTGTCATAATTTAAAAAATAAACTTCTTTCTAGATTTGTACGACTTTGACTTTGACTTTGGTAACGCTTTTCCCACGAGACGTAATTTAGGTCGGCTTTTGTCTGAAGCAGCAAACTATGATAGCAGTATGCGTAGTACGTATGAATCATACTTTCACCAAAAGGCAACTATGCTAAGAAATTTGCGAGTTATGTGGAAGGAAGCAGGTTTGGTGGAATTAATAGTACACGGTATTAAGGAAACACAAGTTCGCAATTCAGCAATATCGAGACATTACTGAACAGTCTCTAAACTGTTACCTTATTTAACGGCATTTTCCAAAAGAATAAATGAGTCACCCGATATTGATACTGAAGCATCCCCTGTCAAACGTCAGAAACATGACAATTTACCCATAAAGTGTCATAATAGCGGAAAGATTGGTCATGTCCGTAAAAAACGTCCTGAATATTCTCATTCAAAACCAGGAACTAGCAGTAATTCCAACGTTTGCTCGTTTTGTGCCAAATCGGGACATACTAAAAATAATTGCTTTACTAAAAATGCCATTGAGCAAAGACGAAAGGTAAACTTATCCGTAGCTGATAAATCTGTTATTCCAACGGACGTGATAGTCAACGGAAAAATTTTCAAGGTTTAATTGATACAGGATCCGATGTATCGCTTATGTCGGACCGCTATCGGAGCATGTTTATAAACAATCTTGAGTCACGCTTATCGACTCTTAGAGGCATATTACAGACTATTTTGCACGTCAACGAGAAATTTGTTGCGACTGTAGAAATTACTGCTGTGTTGACAAAATTAACTTTTCTCCTGGTCCCCGATAGCATCTTATTGTTAGATTTCGATGTTCTTGTCGGTTGTAATTTGTACCGAGACGCTGACATAGTTACAATAACTGATCATGCTGGCACTACGGTACATCGCCTTATGCTAGTCCCGTACTGTTAGTGCGCAAAAAGTGTGGTTGATGGTCCTATATGCAGGATTATAATTTCTAATTGGAATATCGTAAGGGGAGTTCACTGCCACACGTAGACTAAGCAGAAACCTTGTGAAGGTTTTGCGAATAAAAGACGATGACTGGTTACGCTTAGCACAGAGAGGAAACATGGAAACACAAAACATGCTGATCCTCCTGCGAGAAGGAAGGTTAGACTCTAACCAGTGTACGACGCTAATCTTTTCTTCTTATTTTTTGTCCTTTTGTAGTATGGGTTTATCAATACAAATATTATTAGACAAATGAATCATCTCTCCTCTCAAGGAAAAGAAAGAAATTAAAATTGCGCAACATTATTTAGTAGACTGTTAACGTGGATAGTTGCTTTTGTGATTTATGTTACGAAAATATAGATACATCTAATTAGGTGAGTTTTCTCACAGAGTAATCTTTATGCTAAAATTTAGATACTAAGTTTTTATTATTTACTAAAGTTTAGCGATATACGATGATTTAATTCATTCAAATAATATAAAGCTATGACCGTAATTTCAATGTAAACGTATTTGTATTTCTTTAGGGTTATCTCGAGCACTGTCGTGAGACTCTGCCCTTCAGTGTTCATCTAATTATTTTGGGTCAAACTTATGCTAGCAATTGTACTGTCGTGAGACTCTGCTCTTCAGTACTGTATTGACATAAATATTTGCGACGGGGTATTTTGTGAGACTCTGCCCTTAATACCCATTGCATGTTCGAAATATTTGATGAAATGATTGGAGTGGACACTTCGTGAGACTCTGCCCTTAGTGTCATTGCACACTCAGCATTCCTGGAGTAGTCATTGTGTGAAATTTGCCCGTAACTACTCTCAATGATAATCTTAAAAAAAACATTGTTAAAGTACTCGATTAATTAGTAATTATTTCCAAAGTGGGATCTCTATAAATAATATTATTTTCCTAAATTTAAATCGTAATAATAATAGTCAGATTATTTCCTTAGCTTTCTTTGGCACATTGATTGCTCAGGTTGGTTTATCTCTTTATTTCAGATAAGGCCATGTGTCACCTCGGCGACCAGATGTAGAACTGCTTAGTTAAATTTTAAAATTATTCAATTATAATATTCCTTCTTATTCACATTGTTACAAATTTTCAGAAGTGGGATTCACTCCCCCTAAACAATAACTTTATTCAAAAATAGTTCTTTGGTGATTTCTTTGAATCTCTTTTCAATTTTGCGGACGAGGTGACACATCAAATAAAATAGGCATAGCGTAATTTAATATTATTTTGAATTAGCTGAGCTACGATTTGGGAAAAGGTAATTCACAATGACCTCGAGACGACATCAGCTACGAAAACGTGCTCGACCAGCTGAGCAAAACCTTAGTTCGGACGAAAACAACCCCGATCAGCTTCGGGAACGTAGTTCATCTCATACTACGGATGAGTCGATCGTACGATTAACTACGGCAATGAGCTCGTTTATGGAAAGTGCTGTTACTCGGCAGCGACCTAGCGCTACGATTGGGGGTGACGTTGTACCTACCTTCGATCCTGAGGAAAAAACATTGACTGTTTTAAATTGGTGCGATAAAATTGATGAACTGCGACAAATTTTTGGATGGCCTGAAGAAACAACCATCTACTACGCCATGTCTAAACTCCGTGGTTTGGCTGAAACTTGGTATAAGAGCCAACCAACCCTAAAGTTATCCTGGGCTGAATGGAAAGCAAAATTGGAACAGAGTTTTCCGTCGATTAGAGAATATCATGCGGACTTAGAGGAGATGATGAGACGAAAGAAACGGCCTGACGAGTCTTATACAAAGTATTATTACGAAAAGATGGCCTTACTAAACACTTGTAATATAAGTGGTACAAACGCTGTATCATGCATTATAGGAGGTATCTATGATGTCGTAGTAGCAACAGGAGCCAAGGCAGGAAGACATCAAACTCCTGAGT
>NW_020442463.1:457367-473838 GCF_000699045.2 Agrilus planipennis | reverse complement strand
GACGCGTATCATTACCGGTTCCGAAAAGTCTCTATATTCACAAAACCAGTCCCTTCGCTTGGTAATATGATTCGATGAGCCGGAATCAATTATCCATAAATCAGAACCCTTCACCAAATCGGTAATTCCAACAAATGCTTGTTTTTCGTTATGCATTTGTTTCTGTTGGTTCCCGGTTTCAGGACAGTTCTTCTGTAAATGTCTTTTCGAACCACACTTCGCGCAACCCGAACAATCTTTACGAAAATGACCCTTCTTCCCGCACGTGTAACACTTCATCACTTTCTTCTGTTGGGAATTCTTGTGTTGAAACTTTGTTTTAGACACCAACGCCGTCGTCATTTCTTCAACATCATCTTCTTGTTTTTGAAACCTCAACTCCTCCGTTATTAAACGAGTTGTTAAAACTTCAAGAGTCCTTTTCGTTTTGTCTGTTGAATCCCATGCACTATGGAAATGGTTAAATTTGGACGGTAGCACCGATAATATCCTGGACATCAGCATCGAATCCGGAATAGCACCTCCAAGCTTCTTCATCTTACTCGCCATTTGCTCTAGTTTTGAAATGTGCTCAGCTACCTTCATCGTAGAGTCCCATTTGAATTCAAAAAATTGTTTCTGAATCAAAGCCAGACTCTCGTCAGACTTTAAGTCATATACGCTATGTAGTTTTAGCCACATTTCCCTTGCATCTTCGCAATTCATCAACAGTCGTAACGGTTTTGGCTCCACTGTTGTCACAATGATTTTTCTTGCAACACGGTCGGACTTTGTCCATTTCTTTATCAACCGCTCGTAATCTTCATCTGTAGATGTAGGTTTAACGAAGGTACCATCACATACCTCCAGAGCATCCTCACTATCAAGCAACGTACTGATAACGAACTGCCACTGTTGCCAGTTGTCAGCATCGCGAAGTTTTTCAACCTTTGGCTTGTCTTCCATTTTTTTTCGCCAATGAGTGTACTACACGAAAGATACTAGTCACACCCCAAATAGCCCTTCAGTTTAATTGTAACACTCACTTGCGCCCTGGGCCCATAACCTGTTAAGATTTTTATTATCTTTATGTCTGTTACAATTCGACTGATCAAGAAAACACTTCTATTCTGCTGAACGTTTATTGAACGACTTAATATTCTTCAGTACCAAAAATGTTTCTTTATACATATCGATCTCGACCGGATACATAACTCATTCTCATAGACATAATTTTGTTCGCACTGCATGTATGCGATCGAGCGTCGCCGCCACAATAGTAAAACAAACAATACAAGAGTTTTCATTCTAAGAAATCATATAGTAAAATACAAGATTAACAAAACACAACAATTGATTAAATTTAGTTTTTCATTTCCAACACTCTCCCTAAAAACTAAATCTATCTCTAACATTTAACAAAACGATTTATTAAAGTACTGCCTTCAACTAAACCAATTTTAGATCGCAAAAATTCAAATCTAGATTTAGCCAAAGACTTCGTCATTATATCTGCTAATTGATTTTCAGTTGTAATATACATAACATCAAACTCACCCTTTTCATACATATCTCGTATAAAATGATATCTGACATCAATATGCTTTGTGCGCTTATGATACATGGGGTTCTTGATTAATCCTATCGCACTTTTATTATCTATACACATTACCGTACCTTTAAATTTCGATTCACTTACGCCGATTTCCGCTAAAATACGCACTTGCCACACGAGATCTTTAGCAGCAGCCGCCGCACTCACGTATTCTGCCTCGGTTGTTGACAGAGCAACACACTGTTGTTTTCGGCTTTGCCATGTCACCGCCGCACCATTTAGTTTGCAAATCACCCCCGTAGTTGATTTTCGATTCTCTGCGTCACCCGCGAAATCCGCGTCACAAAACACTTCCAATTTTTCATTCGTATGATAAAACAACCCAATATTTTGTGTACCGTTGAGGTAGCGCAAAATACGCTTTACTAACCGACAATGTGCTTGGGTTGGTTTCTCTAATGCCCGTGAAGCAATATTGACCGCGTATCCGATATCTGGTCTTGTTATAACTTCCAGAAACATAAGATTTCCGACAATCTCACGATACGGAAAACATTCTTCATTCACAGGAGATTCACTTGCACTCCACCCCGTTTCAATTGGAGTAGATATAGGATTAGAATCTGCCATTCCATATCTCGCTAGTACCTTCTTTACGTAATTAGCTTGACTGATAAAAATCGAACCATCATTTAACTTATTGATTTCCATTCCGACAAAGTTTTTCACATTTTCTGTAATTTTCGTTTCGAACGTACATTTCAATTTGTTTAAGAACTCATCAGCCTCTTCTGCGCTTGTTGACGCTATTAGCCCGTCATCCACGTATAATAACAACAGTAACCTTCCATTATTATTCACTCTAATGTAGAGACAAGGATCAGCCGAGCTCTCCCTAAATTCGCAACCCTTTAGAAAATCGGTAAACCGCTTATTCCAACATCTTGGACTCTGTTTCAATCCATATAGGCTTTTTAAAAGTTTACACACGCGGGTCGAACCATCTTCAAAGCCTTCTGGTTGTTTCATATAGACCAGCTCTTCTATATCACCGTATAAAAATGCCGTCTTTATATCGAATTGACGCAAATGCAAGTTTTCAGATGCACAAACACTTAGTACAGTCCGCACCGTTTCATATCTAACCACTGGGCTAAATGTTTCCGCGTAATCTACACCTGCATGCTGTAAACAACCCCTTATTACTAATCGTGCCTTGTAGCGATCAATCGTGCCATCGTTTTTATATTTTACACGATAAACCCAACGATTATCTCTTACTTTTTGCTCGCCAGGTTTGTCGACCAAAGTCCAAGTGTTATTCTTCAGTAGCGAATCCATCTCTTCATTCATGGCTTCTTTCCATTGTTCACATTGCTGTGATGACATAGCCTCTTTGAAATTTGAGGGCTCATCTACCATAAGGGCGACTGGCACTCCATAAAAATCAGGCCTCTTTAATTTTCTTCTATCTCGCAGTTCCATAACACTTTCCTTTTTAGGACTGTTTTCAAGATGTGTGCCATTCTTGGTATTGGTTGGTTCGTGGTCGGAGTTCTCGAACACATCTTCTTCAATTTTCTCAGAATTTTCAGTGCTGTTATTTATTTGTATACTAGTCGGTGACACTATTTCTTTTTTAAAGATGACCTCTCGACTAACAATCACGTCGCGTTGTTCTGGTACCCAGACACGATATCCTTGCACGTTTTCTAAGTACCCCATCAGATAACCCCTGTATGACTTTTTGTCCAACTTGCGTCTCCTCTCCTTCGGAATGTGGACAAAACACTCCGTGCCGAAGACTTTCAGATGTTGAATATCCGCCCGTTTTCCACACCATAATTCCATTGGAGTTTGTCCTGGTATCCGTGTAGATCCCGTACGATTCAAAATGTATACGGCGGTATTCATGGCCTCAGCCCACAAGAAATTCGGAAGATTTTTGCCCGAATACAACATCGACCTCGCCGCTTCGACAATTGTACGATTTTCCCTCTCGACAACCCCATTTTGCTAGGGTGTGTAGGGTACAGTCACCGAATGTTTTATTCCTTTATTTGTTAAATATGATGTCACGTCTTTATTAAAAAACTCTTTTCCACCATCGCTTTGGACTTCCTTCACTTTTTCGTTAAACTGTGTCTCTATTTCAGTTAGGAAGTGTTTAAGTTTTTCTACCACTTCAGATTTTTCTCTAATGAAGTATATAACTCTACATTTACTATAATCATCTTTGAATAGTAAATAGTATATTTACTATAATCATCTTTGAATAGTAAATAGTATCGTTTCTGACCCAGCGATTTGACATGCATTGGCCCACACACATCCATATGGATCAATTCACGTGGTTTGTTTGTTCGTGCTTCTCTGCGATTTCCTATACTCTGCCGGTGATTCTTGCCGAAAGCGCGCCCATCACAAACATCATTATCGTAGGTCAGGTCCAGTCCAAACTGTTTCATTAACCCCTGCACATGTTTTTTACTTTGGTGTCCCAGCCTTTCATGCCATAACTGAATATTATCGACATTTATTTTGTGAAAACACATACATCCGCGCTCGCACCCTCGGCCGGTGGTTTTATTACACACACAGCTAGGCGATAAAGACTTTCAGCTTGTACGCCCATCGCCACTACTTTCCCGTCGCGTAAAAATACGCAGTTTTTACCGTTATTGTTTACTACAAAATTTTTGGCTGCGACCTTCCCTGAGAATAAATTGTGAGCTATCTTTGGTACATACAGAACATCGTGAAGAGTTCCCGATAACCAAACTCCGTTAGCGTAAGTTTCGACGTCAATTTTTCCAGTTCCCAGAGCCGCAATTGACTCTCCGTTACCGACGCGTATCATTACCGGTTCCGAAAAGTCTCTATATTCACAAAACCAGTCCCTTCGCTTGGTAATATGATTCGATGAGCCGGAATCAATTATCCATAAAAATAAATAATAAATGCTTGTTTTTCGTTATGCATTTGTTTCTGTTGGTTCCCGGTTTCAGGACAGTTCTTCTGTAAATGTCTTTTCGAACCACACTTCGCGCAACCCGAACAATCTTTACGAAAATGACCCTTCTTCCCGCACGTGTAACACTTCATCACTTTCTTCTGTTGGGAATTCTTGTGTTGAAACTTTGTTTTAGACACCAACGCCGTCGTCATTTCTTCAACATCATCTTCTTGTTTTTGAAACCTCAACTCCTCCGTTATTAAACGAGTTGTTAAAACTTCAAGAGTCCTTTTCGTTTTGTCTGTTGAATCCCATTCACTATGGAAGTGGTTAAATTTGGCCGGTAGCACCGATAATATCCTGGACATCAGCATCGAATCCGGAATAGCACCTCCAAGCTTCTTCATCTTACTCGCCATTTGCTCTAGTTTTGAAATGTGCTCAGCTACCTTCATTGTAGAGTCCCATTTGAATTCAAAAAGTTGTTTCTGAATCAAAGCCAGACTCTCGTCAGACTTTAAGTCATATACGCTATTTAGTTTTAGCCACATTTCCCTTGCATCTTCGCAATTCATCAACAGTCGTAACGGTTTTGGCTCCACTGTTGTCACAATGATTTTTCTTGCAACACGGTCGGACTTTGTCCATTTCTTTATCAACCGCTCGTAATCTACATCTGTAGATGTAGGCTTAACGAAGGTACCATCACATACCTCCAAAGCATCCTGACTATCAAGCAACGTACTGATAACGAACTGCCACTGTTGCCAGTTGTCAGCATCGCGAAGTTTTTCAACCTTTGGCTTGTCTTCCATTTTTTTTCGACAATGAGTGTACTACACGAAAAATACTAGTCACACCCCAAATAGCCCTTCAGTTTAATTGTAACACTCACCTGCGCCCTGGGCCCATAACCTGTTAAGATTTTTTATTATCCTTGTCTGTTACAATTCGACTGATCAAGAAAACACTTCTATTCTGATGAACATTTATTGAAAGACTTAATATTCTGCAGTATCAGAAAAGTTTCTTTATACATATCGATCTCGACCGGATACATAATTCATTCTCATAGACATAATTTTTTTCACACTGCATGTATGCGATCGAGCGTCGCCGCCACAATAGTAAAACAAACAACACAAGACTTTTCATTCTAAGAAATCATATCGTAAAAAACAAGATTAACAAAACACAACAGTTTTACAAAAGAATTGATTAAATTTAGTTTTTCATTTCCAACAGAAATAAAGATGGACGCTTACAACCGATCGCATATTACAGCCGACAAACAACCGAGGCAGAGCAGAAGTAACACTCGTTTGAGTTGGATACTCTGGCGGTTGTCGAAAGCTTGCGAAAATTCAGGGTACATTTACTAGGAATATCGTTTACCGTAGTAACGGACTGCAATTCACTAAAAGCTGCAAGTAAAAAGAAGCAACTACCACCTCGTATAGCACGGTGGTGGCTGGAACTGCAGGAGTTCACTTTCGAAGTACAGTACCGACCAGGAAACAGGATGCATCACGTCGATGCTTTGAGCAGAAATCCTTGCGATAATGCCAGCGACAAGAAAGAAGCTGAAACTACTTTGCATATCCAAGAAGCCGACTGGGTCCTATCAGGACAACTGACCGACGGAAAGATTAAGGACGTTTAAAATATTTTAACGAAACCTCCAACAACGGACCGAGAGAGGGATGTTTATAAAAACTACTGCCTAAGAAACAATAGAGTATACCGAATAACTGTTAGAGGATAGTTGTGGGTACTACCCAAAGGCATGAGGCAACGCATTGTAAAGGCACGATGACTTTGGACACTTCGGTACTGAACGAACGTTGAAAAGCATGTGTGAAAACTATTGGTTTCCACGTATGAAACAGTATGTTGAACGATATATCGCTTGTTGTACTCCGTGTTTGTACAATAAACGAAATGCTGGTAAGAAAGAGGGATTCCTTCATCCCATCCCAAAGGGAAACCAACCGCTCACAACTCTTCATGTAGACCACTTAGGACCATTCCCAAAATCTAAACGAAATAACGCGTACCTTGTTGTTGGAATCGATGCATTTACGAAAATGATATTCCTACGAGCAACCAAAAATACAAAAACCAAATAAATCATCGATTATTTCAAAGACATTTTTGCTACATACGGTACACGTGAAATTGTAATATCCGATCAAGGTAGTTCATTTACGTCTAAATTATTCAACAATTTTTGCAGACAAAATAATATCAAGCACGTAATAAATGCCGTCGCCACACCTCGGGCCAATGGCCAAGTAGAGAGGCTTAATAATGTGGTCCTGGGAGCCTTGTTATCCTCGACTCTGGAAGAGGAAATTTGGGAAGAACAAATTCGCCAAGTTCAATTTGCCATCAACAATACAGTAAACAAATCCACAGGGAAAACACCCAATCAATTAATGTTTGATTTCACTCCCAGACATAGTACTGACGCTCTCTTGGTAGACGAAATAAAAGAAACCCCAGTTATTATAGAAAACCTTATTAGCGCTAGATCAGAGGCTGCTGAGAATACCAAAATAGCACAAGCACGACAAAAAGCTCAATTTGACAAAAAACGGAAAAAAACACAACTCTATAGAGGGGGAGATTTGGTATTGATCGCTAAACAGGTCCCATCCACTGGTGCAAGCCGGAAATTGGCAGCTCATTATGACGGCCCGATGGTAGTCAAAAAGGTTTTGCCAAACGATGGGTATATTATCGCGGATATGGAAGGCTCACAACGAAAACTTCGATCAACCTACGAACGAACTGTCGCCGTGGATCGGATGCATCCATGGTGTTTACCTGGAGGCGTCTCGGATACCACCGATTCGGAGTCGGAGACGGAGTCGAACTATCGTCAGACAGTGAAGGACCAATAGACGAAGAAGCTTATCTCGAGGCGAGATAATTGCAGGATGGCCGAATGTAAGACGCTAATCTTTTGTTCTTTTTTTTTTGTCCTTTCGTAGTACGTGTTTATCGATACAAATATTATTAGATAAATGAATCATCTCTCCTCTCAAGGAAAAGAAAGAAATTAAAATTGCGCAACATTATTTAGTCGACTGTTAACGTGGATAGTTGCTTTTGTGATTTGTGCTACGAAAATATAGATAAATCTAATTAGGTGACTTTTCTCACAGAGTAATCCTTATGCTAAAATTTAGATAAGGTAAAAGGCCCAGTTTCTGACACTCTAAGAGTGACAGCTAAGATTATATTACGATAACTAAAATAATATTTCATTAGAACAAATAATTTTAATTCTATAAACAAGTTCAGAGTTTCTAGAAAAACTCATATACGCGATATAATTATTTGAAGCGAATTAGTAATTTTAATTAATGATTTAAAAAGTGATGTTTGAAGACCCAGTTTCTGACACTTAAAATTTCTTGTGTTGTAGTTTCTGACACTGCCATCGGCCTAGTTTCTGACACTCATATTTGGTAATGATTCTCTCTCGGTTAAATTATGTATTATCANGATGATTTAATTCATTCATATAATATAAAGCTATGACCGTAATTTCGATGTAAAGGTATTTGTATTTCTTTACGATTGTCTTGAGCACTGTTGTGAGACTCTGCCCTTCAGTGTTCATCTAATTATTTTGGGTCAAATTTATGCTAGCAATTGTACTGTCGTGAGACTCTGCCCTTCAGTACTGTAATGACATAAATATTTGCGACGGGGTATTTTGTGAGACTCTGCCCTTAATACCCATTGCACGTTCGAAATATTTGATGGAATGATTGGAGTGGACACTTCGTGAGATTCTGCCCTTAGTGTCATTGCACACTCAGCATTCCTGGAGTAGTCATTGTGTGACATCTGCCCGTAACTACTCTCAATGATAATCTTAAAGAAAACGTTGTTAAAGTACTCCATTAATTAATAATAATTTCCAAAGTAATCTCTATAAATATTATTATTTTCCTCAATTTAAAATGTTAATAATAGTCAGATTATTTCTTTAGCTTTCTTTGGCACATTGATTGCTCAGGTTGGTTTATCTCTTTATTTCAGATAAGGCCATGTGTCACCTCGGCGACCAGATGTAGAACTGCTTAGTTAAATTTTAAAATTATTCAATTATAATATTCCTTCTTATTCACATTGTTACAAATTTTCAGAAGTGGGATTCACTCCCCCTAAACAATAACTTTATTCAAAAATAGTTCTTTGGTGATTTCTTTGAATCTCTTTTCAATTTTGCGGACGAGGTGACACATCAAATAAAATAGGCATAGCGTAATTTAATATTATTTTGAATTAGCTGAGCTACGATTTGGGAAAAGGTAATTCACAATGACCTCGAGACGACATCAGCTACGAAAACGTGCTCGACCAGCTGAGCAAAACCTTAGTTCGGACGAAAACAACCCCGATCAGCTTCGGGAACGTAGTTCATGTCATACTACGGATGAGCCGATCGTACGATTAACTACGGCAATGAGCTCGTTTATGGAAAGTGCTGTTACTCGGCAGCGACCTAGCGCTACGATAGGGGGTGACGTTGTACCTACCTTCGATCCTGAGGAAAAAACATTGACTGTTTTAAATGGGTGCGATAAAATTGATGAACTGCGACAAATTTTTGGATGGCCTGAAGAAACAACCATCTACTACGCCATGTCTAAACTCCGTGGTTTGGCTGAAACTTGGTATAAGAGCCAACCAACCCTAAAGTTATCCTGGGCTAAATGGAAAGCAAAATTGGAACACAGTTTTCCGTCGATTAGAGAATATCATGCGGACTTAGAGGAGATGATGAGACGAAAGAAACGGTCTGACGAGTCTTATACAAAATATTATTACGAAAAGATGGCCTTACTAAACACTTGTAATATAAGTGGTACAAACGCTGTATCATGCATTATAGGAGGTATCTATGATGTCGTAGTAGCAACAGGAGCCAAGGCAGGAAGACATCAAACTCTTGAGTCTCTTTTATCTTATCTTAGCACTCTTACCGAGAGACCTGGACTATCTTACTCAAGTGGTTCATCTAAATTCTACCCGAGAACAAAACACGCAAGGTTCGAGAAAAACAAGAGAATTCAGCAACCTAATCGAACAATAACATGTTACCGATGTAACAAACCCGGACATACAACAAATATATGCGAAAGAAACCTGCCAAATAAATCTTCAGAAAAGCTCTGTCAGTTTTGCAGGCATTCTGGACATTTAGATGATAATTGTTTCTTAAAGAAAAAGGCAGTTAAACCTAAAGAGACCTTATGACTAGTGACAGACATGTCCAATCAAAAATTTTACAAGAATATAACACTCAATGGAGTACCGTCAGTGGCCTATGTGGATTTGGGTAGTTCCTGCAGTACCATTCGGTTGAAAGAATTCTTACAATATAGATTCAAATATGATTCAAATTCTAGTACTGCTTTACAAGGTTACGGAAAAGGGGTCATACACTCCATCGGAAGTACATCTTTCACTATACATATAGATGAGGTAGAAGCACGTATAACGGCATATGTCGTACCGAATACCGCTCAGGACGTACCTGTATTGCTTGGCAGGAATTTTTCAGAACTTCCAGATATATTTGTACTTAAAGACACTACTTCCTTGGGGTTCTTTAAACAAACCCCGACGGAATTAGATTCAATACAACCAGATGATGAAACACTGCTGGGGACACGTCCAAGTATACAACAACGACCACGAAGGCGATGTTTTTATAGAGGCAAGCATTCGATTCCCAATTGACCAAGAATACTGTATATCACCTGCGATCATTTCCCTTGCCAAAGGAAAACCAACTTGGATCCCTTGCGTAAATTTAGCAAAAACGGATATTTCCTTCAAGAAAAATCGAATTTTCGCCAGAGGTCACCCATGCAAGAGAGAAGATGAAGCTATTCAGACAATCCTTTCTGTCCAGAAAAAGAATCTAGAACCCTTGCCACTAGACGAGGTATCGGTCGGACTAATTACTAAGGAAGAAAAAGACAAATTATTGAACATGTCTGAGTTAGGTTGCTCCAAAACAACTAAAATAGAAATTCGCCTCCGAGAGGAAAAACCATTTTCGTACCGACCATATCGGATGGCTCTAACTGAACAGAACACATTGAAAGGAATGGTAGATGAACTACTCTCTAATAATATCATACGAGAGTCAGATTCCGAATATTCGTCCCCTGTTTTATTAGTTCGTAAGAAAAACGGAGAACAAAGACTTTGCATAGACTACAGAAAGTTAAATTCCATTATGCACAATAGTAGCCAACCATTGCCCCGCATAGATGACCAAATAGATAAATTACAAGCAGGAAAATACTTTATTAGCTTAGATTTGAAGTCAGGTTATCACGAAGTGCAACTAGAAGAGTCCTCAAAACGATACACTGCATTCGTAACACCAGAGGGACAATACGAATACAATCGTGTACCTTTTGGATTAACAAATGCTCCAAGAGTGTTTCAAAAATTGATGAGAAATCTTCTTGAACCAATTAGAGAAAATGCCGCATTATATTTAGACGACGTACTCCTGTATGCACCGACTGTCGATGAAGCTTTGCACATTTTGAAGGATGCTTTGGATATTTTCAGACAAGAAGGAGTAACGTTAAACCTAAAGAAATGCCGTTTCTTAAAAACATCAGTCACGTACTTGGGGTATGAAATAAGAAAAGGCATGGTAAAACCTGGCATTGACAAGATTAAGGCAATAGCGGAGTTTCCCACTCCAAAAACGCCACACCATATTCGTCAGTTTTTAGGACTAGCAGGCTATTTCAGACATTTAGTTGAAAACTTTGCCCTCATAACGAAACCATTGACAACTCTAGTAAAAAAGAAATCTCAGTGGAAATGGGGTGAGCTACAAGAGGAAGCATTCCAAAAACTCAAAACTGTGTTAGTTAATAGACCTGTTTTACAATTATTCAATCAGGACTTAAAAACAGAATTACATACAGATGCAAGCCAGATCGGTCTAGCAGGTATACTACTGCAACGAAATTATTAAGATTTTTTATTATCTTTGTCTGTTACAATTCGACTGATCAAGAAAACACTTCTATTCTGCTGAACGTTTATTGAAAGACTTAATATTCTGCAGTATCAAAAATGTTTCTTTATACATATCGATCTCGACCGGATACATAATTCATTCTCATAGACATAATTTTTTTCACATTGCATGTATGCGATCGAGCGTCGCCGCCACAATAGTAAAACAAACAATACAAGAGTTTTCATTCTAAGAAATCATATCGTAAAAAACAAGATTAACAAAACACAACAGTTTTACAAAACAATTGATTAAATTTAATTTTTCATTTCCAGCACTCTCCCTAAAAACTAAATCTATCTCTAACATTTAACAAAACGATTTATTAAAGTACTGCCTTCAACTAAACCAATTTTAGATCGCAAAAATTCAAATCTAGATTTAGCCAAAGACTTCGTCATTATATCTGCTAATTGATTTTCAGTTGTAATATACATAACATCAAACTCACCCTTTTCATACATATCTCGTATAAAATGATATCTGACATCAATATGCTTTGTGCGCTTATGATACATGGGGTTCTTGATTAATCCTATCGCACTTTTATTATCTATACACATTACCGTACCTTTAAATTTCGATTCACTTACGCCGATTTCCGCTAAAATACGCACTTGCCACACGAGATCTTTAGCAGCAGCCGCCGCACTCACGTATTCTGCCTCGGTTGTTGACAGAGCAACACACTGTTGTTTTCGGCTTTGCCATGTCACCGCCGCACCATTTAGTTTGCAAATCACCCCCGTAGTTGATTTTCGATTCTCTGCGTCACCCGCGAAATCCGCGTCACAAAACACTTCCAATTTTTCATTCGTATGATAAAACAACCCAATATTTTGTGTACCGTTGAGGTAGCGCAAAATACGCTTTACTAACCGACAATGTGCTTGGGTTGGTTTCTCTAATGCCCGTGAAGCAATATTGACCGCGTATCCGATATCTGGTCTTGTTATAACTTCCAGAAACATAAGATTTCCGACAATCTCACGATACGGAAAACATTCTTCATTCACAGGAGATTCACTTGCACTCCACCCCGTTTCAATTGGAGTAGATATAGGATTAGAATCTGCCATTCCATATCTCGCTAGTACCTTCTTTACGTAATTAGCTTGACTGATAAAAATCGAACCATCATTTAACTTATTGATTTCCATTCCGACAAAGTTTTTCACATTTTCTGTAATTTTCGTTTCGAACGTACATTTCAATTTGTTTAAGAACTCATCAGCCTCTTCTGCGCTTGTTGACGCTATTAGCCCGTCATCCACGTATAATAACAACAGTAACCTTCCATTATTATTCACTCTAATGTAGAGACAAGGATCAGCCGAGCTCTCCCTAAATTCGCAACCCTTTAGAAAATCGGTAAACCGCTTATTCCAACATCTTGGACTCTGTTTCAATCCATATAGGCTTTTTAAAAGTTTACACACGCGGGTCGAACCATCTTCAAAGCCTTCTGGTTGTTTCATATAGACCAGCTCTTCTATATCACCGTATAAAAATGCCGTCTTTATATCGAATTGACGCAAATGCAAGTTTTCAGATGCACAAACACTTAGTACAGTCCGCACCGTTTCATATCTAACCACTGGGCTAAATGTTTCCGCGTAATCTACACCTGCATGCTGTAAACAACCCCTTATTACTAATCGTGCCTTGTAGCGATCAATCGTGCCATCGTTTTTATATTTTACACGATAAACCCAACGATTATCTATTACTTTTTGCTCGCCCGGTTTGTCGACCAAAGTCCAAGTGTTATTCTTCAGTAGCGAATCCATCTCTTCATTCATGGCTTCTTTCCATTGTTCACATTGCTGTGATGACATAGCCTCTTTGAAATTTGAGGGCTCATCTACCATAAGGGCGACTGGCACTCCATAAAAATCAGGCCTCTTTAATTTTCTTCTATCTCGCAGTTCCATATCACTTTCCTTTTTAGGACTGTTTTCAAGATGTGTGTCATTCTTGGTATTGGTTGGTTCGTGGTCGGAGTTCTCGAACACATCTTCTTCAATTTTCTCAGAATTTTCAGTGCTGTTATTTATTTGTATACTAGTCGGTGACACTATTTCTTTTTTAAAGATGACGTCTCGACTAACAATCACGTCGCGTTGTTCTGGTACCCAGACACGATATCCTTGCACGTTTTCTAAGTACCCCATTAGATAACCCCTGTATGACTTTTTGTCCAACTTGCGTCTCCTCTCCTTCGGAATGTGGACAAAACACTCCGTGCCGAAGACTTTCAGATGTTGAATATCCGCCCGTTTTCCACACCATAATTCCATTGGAGTTTGTCCTGGTATCCGTGTAGATCCCGTACGATTCAAAATGTACACAGCGGTATTCATGGCCTCAGCCCACAAGAAATTCGGAAGATTTTTGCCCGAATACAACATCGACCTCGCCGCTTCGACAATTGTACGATTTTCCCTCTCGACAACACCATTTTGCTCGGGTGTGTAGGGTACAGTCACCGAATGTTTTATTCCTTTATTTGTTAAATATGATGTCACGTCTTTATTAACAAACTCTTTTCCACCATCGCTTTGGACTTCCTTCACTTTTTCGTTAAACTGTGTCTCTATTTCATTTAGGAACTGTTTAAGTTTTTCTACCACTTCAGATTTTTCTCTAATGAAGTATATAACTCTATATTTACTATAATCATCTTTGAATAGTAAATAGTATCGTTTCTGACCCAGCGATTTGACATGCATTGGCCCACACACATCCATATGGATCAATTCACGTGGTTTGTTTGTTCGTGCTTCTCTGCGATTTCCTATACTCTGCCGGTGATTCTTGCCGAAAGCGCACCCATCACAAACATCATTATCGTAGGTCAGGTCCAGTCCAAACTGCTTCATTAACCCCTGCACATGTTTCTTACTTTGGTGTCCCAGCCTTTCATGCCATAACTGAATATTATCGACATTTGTTTTTGTGAAAACACATACATCCGCGCTCGCACCCTCGGCCGGTGGTTTTATTACACGCACAGCTAGCCGATAAAGACTTTCAGCTTCTACGCCCATCGCCACTACTTTCCCGTCGCGCAAAAACATGCAGTTTTCCCCGTTATTGTTTACTACAAAATCAACACCCTTTTTGGCTGCGACCTTCACTGAGAATAAATTGTGAGCTATCTTTGGTACATACAGAACATCGTGAAGAGTTCCCGATAACCAAACTCCGTTTGCGTAAGTTTCGACGTCAATTTTTCCAGTTCCCAGAGCCGCAATTGACTCTCCGTTACCGACGCGTATCATTACCGGTTCCGAAAAGTCTCTATATTCACAAAACCAGTCCCTTCGCTTGGTAATATGATTCGATGAGCCGGAATCAATTATCCATAAATCAGAACCCTTCACCAAATCGGTAATTCCAACAAATGCTTGTTTTTCGTTATGCATTTGTTTCTGTTGGTTCCCGGTTTCAGGACAGTTCTTCTGTAAATGTCTTTTCGAACCACACTTCGCGCAACCCGAACAATCTTTACGAAAATGACCCTTCTTCCCGCACGTGTAACACTTCATCACTTTCTTCTGTTGGGAATTCTTGTGTTGAAACTTTGTTTTAGACACCAACGCCGTCGTCATTTCTTCAACATCATCTTCTTGTTTTTGAAACCTCAACTCCTCCGTTATTAAACGAGTTGTTAAAACTTCAAGAGTCCTTTTCGTTTTGTCTGTTGAATCCCATGCACTATGGAAATGGTTAAATTTGGACGGTAGCACCGATAATATCCTGGACATCAGCATCGAATCCGGAATAGCACCTCCAAGCTTCTTCATCTTACTCGCCATTTGCTCTAGTTTTGAAATGTGCTCAGCTACCTTCATCGTAGAGTCCCATTTGAATTCAAAAAATTGTTTCTGAATCAAAGCCAGACTCTCGTCAGACTTTAAGTCATATACGCTATGTAGTTTTAGCCACATTTCCCTTGCATCTTCGCAATTCATCAACAGTCGTAACGGTTTTGGCTCCACTGTTGTCACAATGATTTTTCTTGCAACACGGTCGGACTTTGTCCATTTCTTTATCAACCGCTCGTAATCTTCATCTGTAGATGTAGGTTTAACGAAGGTACCATCACATACCTCCAGAGCATCCTCACTATCAAGCAACGTACTGATAACGAACTGCCACTGTTGCCAGTTGTCAGCATCGCGAAGTTTTTCAACCTTTGGCTTGTCTTCCATTTTTTCGCCAATGAGTGTACTACACGAAAGATACTAGTCACACCCCAAATAGCCCTTCAGTTTAATTGTAACACTCACTTGCGCCCTGGGCCCATAACCTGTTAAGATTTTTATTATCTTTATGTCTGTTACAATTCGACTGATCAAGAAAACACTTCTATTCTGCTGAACGTTTATTGAACGACTTAATATTCTTCAGTATCAAAAATGTTTCTTTATACATATCGATCTCGACCGGATACATAACTCATTCTCATAGACATAATTTTGTTCGCACTGCATGTATGCGATCGAGCGTCGCCGCCACAATAGTAAAACAAACAATACAAGAGTTTTCATTCTAAGAAATCATATAGTAAAATACAAGATTAACAAAACACAACAATTGATTAAATTTAGTTTTTCATTTCCAACACTCTCCCTAAAAACTAAATCTATCTCTAACATTTAACAAAACGATTTATTAAAGTACTGCCTTCAACTAAACCAATTTTAGATCGCAAAAATTCAAATCTAGATTTAGCCAAAGACTTCGTCATTATATCTGCTAATTGATTTTCAGTTGTAATATACATAACATCAAACTCACCCTTTTCATACATATCTCGTATAAAATGATATCTGACATCAATATGCTTTGTGCGCTTATGATACATGGGGTTCTTGATTAATCCTATCGCACTTTTATT
>NW_020442463.1:445806-456508 GCF_000699045.2 Agrilus planipennis | reverse complement strand
CAAAGGGTGTGTGAGCCCTTTTGTACAATTTTGAAATTCAAAAAGTATCGTATTTCGTAAAGAGTTGCCGTTATAGTGAGAAACTGAATGAAAAGGTGTGATCGTTGTGTTAGTTTTTCACAAAAGTCGTAACTTAAATTCACACCGATCAAAAAAATGCCAGCTACTCGCTCTACTGCAACAATAAGTTAGTTCTACTTTATAACATAATGTATTGAATTACTTACGCCTTTGTTTAAACAATTGACTGCCTTTCCACATCCTTCACATTGTGCGATTGTAACGCCGAAATGATTGTTACCAACGTCACGGTACGAAAAGTGATATTAAATTTCTTTTAATGTCAGGAATTTATTTAAAATGCTCTTTTTCTCGTGTTCAGACACCTTCCTTTGATCTTTTTTATAACATTTTTTTAATGTAAAGTTAAATAATATAATTAGTAATAGGGGTATTCTGTGAAACGTATTTAAATAATTAAATAATAGATAAATAAGTAAAACACTGAAGAGTTAGTTCCTTTTCTCATGATGCTATATTATACAAGATTTTTATTAGGCATACTGCAAAAAAGCGGTTATTTTTCTAAGAATATTTTGCCCTTTGATGATTTTTAAAGTCGTTTCGATGATACTTACAGACCGATAAATGTTTCAGATAATAACAATATTATTTAAACTTTCGTGACTGCACTGATTAAGGTAAAAGGCCCAGTTTCTGACACTCTAAGAGTGACAGCTGAGATTATATTACGATAACTAAAATAATATTTAATTAGAATAAATAATTTTTATACTATAAACAAGTTCAGAGTTTCTAGAAAAACTCATATACGCGATATAATTATTTGAAGCGAATTAGTAATTTTAATTAATGATTTAAAAAGTGATGTTTGAAAACCCAGTTTCTGACACTTAAAATTTCTTGTGTTGTAGTTTCTGACACTGCCATCGGCCTAGTTTCTGACACTCATATTTGGTAATGATTCTCTCTCGGCTAAATTATGTATAGACAATGTCGGTGGCCCCTTCGAACGAATCGCAATCGATGTGGCAGGTCCATTCCCAGAATCCGAGAAAGGTAACAAGTACATCGTGGTCGATATGGACTATTTTACCAAGTGGGTAGAAGCCTATGCCCTTCCGAGCCAAGAGTCGGAAACCATAGTTGAGGAGCTGGTGAAAGTGTTGATCAGTCGTTTTGGGGTGCCCTTGGAGTTGCACTCAGGCCAAGGGAGGAATTTTGAATCGGCTATATTCCGTGGAATATGCGAGCTCCTAGGAATAAAGAAATCTCGAACCACTCCACTCCATCCACAATCGGACGGCATGGTTGAACGAATGAACCGGACCTTGATTAAATATCTCTCCAAGGTAGTGTCTGACCACCAAAGAACCTAATGGTATACCGTTCATCTGTCCACGAAACGACTGGCCAAACACCTGGCAGTGTCCTTTTTGGAAGAGAGTTACGACTACCTTGTGACCTCAAATTCGGCTGTAAACCAGGAGATGACTTGACTGGAGAAGATTATGTAACCAACCTCCGACGAAAACTTAACGATATCCACGAGTCGGTTCGTCTGCATGCGCAGATTGTGACAGGATTAAAGAAAATTATGAGATCAAGGCTACAGCAGGTGGTTACCAAACTGGAGATCTTGTTTGGTTGTATAATCCTCGTCGTCGCCGTGGACTATCACCTAAGTTCCAATAAAATAGAATTCAGAAAACTCCAAATGGGAAGCCGAAGGTAGTCCATTTTAATCGCTTGGCTCCATTCGCCGGTGCAATTGAAGAGGAGGCGCGGGCCAGAACCACTCCTTCCGAGGCCACATTCGAAGAGTTCATGAAGGAAGGCCCCCATGTTAACAGTAAATTTGGAGTGACGCAAGAAATCCGACGAACATTCAAAAGATCTCAGAATGAGCCGTGGTATCGCGTTCGAGTTCAAACGCAGATTTGGCGGTTTAGAACATCTTGAAGACCAAGTACAGAAGGGAAAAAGACTGTTGTGCTTGCCTGACGGACGACGCAATATCTATTACCTGGTAACTAAAGGAAAATGCTCTGATAACTTAACATATAGAGAGCTTTGGGACGCAGTAATCGAACTCCGCGGACATCTTCTGGAGAATAACCTACAGAAGCCGGCGATTCCGAAGATTAGTTGTGGACTGGACAACCTAGATTGGAGGATCGTACGGAACATGATCGAAGTCCTGTTGCGCCGTACTGGAATAGACAGTTTGATTTGCAGTAATAACCCGAATCGGACCAATCATGAGAAGACTGTGGACTGTTACTTCTATTCCCGGAGTGGATGTCGTCAAGGCGAGAATTGCAGATTCCGGCATGATCCTGCGAAACGGAAAGTAAAAATGTTTCGGGACGAAACATACTTAAGGAGGGGGCAGGCCGACTAGCCGCGGGCGCTTTTCTTCATATGCGCCGTATCTGTAAATGAGTATGCCGTAACTGTAAACGTGTGTGTCGTACCTGCGTTCCGGGAAAGCAATTAATCCGTTCAAAGAAAACGAGACTTCTTTGGACGGCAGGAGAATGTTCCCGAAAAAAGGCAAGGGAATATAAAAAGAAAGAGACGATCGCCGAAGTGGAGTAGAAATAAATTGACCGTTGTAGAAGTGAAGAGTAGAAATGAATAGACGGTTGCAGAAGTGAATCAAGAAATAAATTGACAGTGATAGAAGTGAAATAAATAGAACAGTGAACAGAAGTAACAGTAGTGTATATAAATAGAATAATTACCTAAGTTTAGTAATAATTTAATAGTGTTTTTAAGTTCAATAATTATTAGTGTAAATAAATAGTTTTCTTCTTAAAAGTTAATTTGTTAAACCCACGAACATTACAATACGATGATTTAATTCATTCAAATAATATAAAGCAATGACCGTAATTTCAATGTAAACGTATTTATATTTCTTTACGATTGTCTTGAGCACTGTCGTGAGACTCTGCCCTTAAGTACTGTAGTGACATAAATATTTGCGACGGGGTATTTTGTGAGACTCTGCCCGTAATACCCATTGCACACTCAGAATTCCTGGAGTAGTCATTGTGTGAAATTTGCCGTAACTACTCTCAATGATAATCTTAAAGAAAACGTTGTTAAAGTACTCGATTAATTAGTAATAATTTCCAAAATGGGATCTCTATAAATAATATTATTTTCCTAAATTTAAATCGTAATAATAATAGTCAGTTTATTTCCTTAGCTTTCTTTGGCACATTGATTGCTCAGGTTGGTTTATTTCTTTATTTCAGATAAGGCCATGTGTCACCTCGGCGACCAGATGTCGAACTCCTTAGTTAAACTTTAAAATTATTCAAGAATATTCCTTCATATATTTACATTGATACAATAGTTTATGTAAATAAAAAAAAAAGTGCAATTAAATTGCGTATTCGATGTCTGCCCTCTTTCCTACTGTTACACCAGTATGCGGAAAAAGACGGAATGTTACTACATAAGGAAACTTTGAAAAACGGGAAAAGGTTTGTCCCACGTCAAAGTCGGCTGAGTTTGCTCCGAATATTCCATGATGAGCAATTCCATGTAGGTGTCGAACCTCAGTGACGATCTGGAGCTGCCTGGAACGCACGGCTGCGTGTTATAATCGATGATATGATCGAGCGGACAATTAATTGTGTTTAATGTTATCTGTTGGTCGAGTGTATAATTCATCAGTTTGTTGTTATTGTTTGTTACACCTTCAAAAAATAAAGTGTTAATCTTACAATAGTTTTTAAATAAATACATTATAAATTTTCTTAATTTGAAATTATTTTTGACACGTTAGGCCCATAAATTTAACCGAAATATTAAAATTCTCATGCATTTCCATATAATCATATTAAGTTTTGGAGGAAAAATGGCGATGACCTTGAACATGTCTATATTCTTGCTATAGAGGACTCTACAATAGATATATTACTGGCGACATCTACCGTACGGCGTAGAGACCATGAGAGCAAGAAGATATGTATAGGTCAGGATACAATAACTTCTAAAGGTTAGTTATTGCGCATATTCTCCTGCTACAATCGTTGTCGTGTGACGGAGAGTAAATAGACGTGAAATCTGCGAAGTCTAATACTGAATTTCAATCTATGATTTAAATTTATGTTGGAAATAATCGTTTTTAGTTTGCGACTTGTGATTTGTGTAGTTTTCATATAAACAATTACATATACAACATGCGTTGTTGCGTATTTGGGGTAATTCAGACAATCAATCAAATGCATTTGAAACAACTATACATTTCTTTCGGTTTCCTACAGACTTCTAATTCCAAAAATTGTGGGTTAATACATGCAAGCGTAAAGACATCTTTAATATTAAAACAGCACGGATGGGTAGCAAGCATTTCAGTCCCTCTGACTACAAGGGAGATTTAAAATTGCAAGAAGGGTTACTCGGAAATTCTAGGAAAGCAGGGAAATTTCTGAATGAATGTGCGATTGCAATCCCACATCTACCATTGCACAAATTATAACTTGATTTTACATTTTTTGTTGCATTTTTAATTTTATAATATTTCACCCTTAATTATATAATGTGCCTGTATGAATTAAATAAATATAAAAATGTTGACATTTTTAAAAGATTACTTTATTTCCGATCCTTAGCTTTTGTCAGTGAAATTACATTTAAGAACTAGGTACGTAAAATGCATAAATACCATTTCCTATAGGTTTTCCATGCACGAACTTGACGAAATTACGTTTCCTGAATATCTTACCTTTAGAAGTTATTGTATCATGTGTATAGGTATAGTGAATATGGACTGTGACACTGTGAAGCAGAGAGTGAGATAGTTTGCGTAATCTTTGTAAATCTTTTTAATCTTTTATTATTACATATTGGTAACAAAATCACACCACGTAAGGAATGGCGTGTCGCACTTTTTGCAGCGTCAACTAGTTTAGGTTATAAATGTGGGTACATGTCCGTCTATACTTTTAAGTCTAATTAGCTGCCGCCCATAGGGTACTGCTAAGAAGTAACTGTCAAAAGGGGTTTCTTTGGAATAAAAACAATTGAATTCTTTCTTATTTAAAAACAAAAGGTTCCGAGAAGAAACCAAAACTATAGTTCCTGAACATTGTTGATTTTTACCTAATAAAACACTACTTTGTTTTTAATAGAATTATAAATACTTTTATAACGATAACTGGGTAATTTTATCATTTTACCTCATCTCCCTAACATTAATTAATATATTACAGTAATAAGTATTATTCGAAAGTTATTTCATTTATCAAAATCGACAATTCTATACTAGGGTAGATGGTGTAATTATTTTTCACCTCATTCATGCCAGGTTAAGAAGTTATTACCAGTTATTTTGTCGTCATATCCAGCCAGGTATCCTACATAAAAATTGGTATCAGAAGTGGGATTCGTCAATCGCTGTCGCGGAACAAGGATAGTCCTCAGCGGTATCCGAAAACTGTCCGGTGATAGCGATTGTGTTTTAACACTTAGGGGAGAGTGGGGTTAACACGAACGCGGGGTAAACCCGAACGCAACACTTCTGATGTGTCAGAAAGAGATAGACATATTTTTAGTGCCATATTTCATACCACTAGTGCCAGTCAACGACCAGAGCGACGGGGACGCACGTACCTATCAAGGTATGCATTTTGTTATATTTTGCAAGATTTTGATGTAATTTTTTCGTAAATTCAACTAGGTATTACTTGATTTTTATTAACAATATTTATTTGACTTTTACTTGCTGGAGTACTTACATATTAAGTCATAACAATGACGCAACCGGCAAAAGTAATATAACCTAAAATATTTATTTCAATATTTTTTTTTCCATCCGGCGGGGTAAAGGCGAACACTCCATGTCGGGTAATCACGAACATTCGTCATTACCCCATCATTTTGTTGGTTCCTGGTTACTCGATTTTTTATTGTTCCAGATGCCACGTAATTACACAAGAAAAACAGTGACGAAATGCAGTCTACAAGATCTCAAAAAGGCTATAGATGATGTTCAAACCAATAAACTTAGCATCAGCAAAGCTGCAGAAACTTATAATGTTCCAAAAACTACCATTTTTGATCACCTAAAGAAGTCAGCTATTAAATTGCCAAGAGCTGGTCGAAAAATTTTATTCACGGACGAGAAAGAAGCGGAACTCGTGGATTATATCATAAAATGCAGTACACTTTATTACGGCCTAACCATAAAAAAATTCGCCAAATTGCGTACCAATATACTGAGAAGAACAAACTTCCTCACAATTTCGACCGAGTAAAACAGCTAGACAGGAAATACACAGCATTCAATGAAACTGACGTTCAAGTTTTTTATGATAATTTGAAGGCCATACAAGAGAAATATCATATTCAACCTGATAAAATTTTTAACGTCGATGAAACAGGTATATCAACAGTCCAGAAAAATCAGAAAATAGTGGCAGTAAGAGGTCAGAAATAAGTCCGTAAGGCAACGATTGCCGAAAGGGGGTCTACAACAACAGTGGTTTATGCATTTAGTGCAGCCGGTCAATACATTCCACCGTTTTTTATATTTAAAAGGAAGCGCATGAATCTACTATTACTAAAAGGTAGTAACCCTAACATGATTGGAGCTGTGTCAGACTCTGGATGAATAAATGAAAGCCTATTTGTTGATTGACTACACCACTTCATTTAATATGCAAAGCCTTCAAAAGAAGATCCAGTGTTGCTCATATTGGATAACCATGAAAGACACATAAGTCTTGATGCTTATTCACTATGCAGAGAACATGGAATCATTATGCTGACTTTGCCACCACACACCTCACATTAACTCCAACCTTTGGATTTGACATATTTTGGCCCTATCAAGACTATCAGACATACATCAAGAATGTAAGAATCGCATGGCAGATCGATTTGGACAACCCATCACACAATACGACATAGTAGAATTGTTTACGAATGCTTTTAACCGATGCAATAATCTTCAAAAAGCAGCAAGTGGTTTTAGATGTGCAGGAATATATTCTTTGCGCCCCATCGAGTTCGATTCAATTGAGCCAAATATATCCTAAAATAACGCACAGACAACAATGAACCCACCGCAAACCATTGATACGAATACCCAACTCTCAAATAACCAAGCAACTAAAGTTCAACAAGTTCCCAATGCTGATACGACTACAGTAACCCAAGTTCACAGTGTTGAAGATTTTAATGTCCAGCCATCCGATACAGGTCTTGCTAATTTACAAAGCGAAAATACTAATTTAGAAAATGAACTAACTATTGAATATTATTTGACAGAAAAGTAGTTTAATCATCAAAATTTTATCACTTATAAAAAGAAAAGATGTCATGATATTGAATAGCAAGCAGTAGAGAAGAAGCTTACTTTATAATTTTTCTTTTTTCTTTTTATTTTTTGAATCTTTGGTTGATGGACCAGGTTCATTAACTGAAAAAAAAAAAAATAGAAACCAAAAATTAAAATATTTGTAGACTTCGAAGTTGTTTTATAAATTTATTTATGGAACCTATTTATAAAAATGAAACATTTACACCATAAAAAAGAATCACTTACTTAAAAAATTCTCACCTTTTGACATTTTCGGTACATTTCTTAATTCATTATTGATATCATTTTCTGGCAAAATAGTAACAACATTTTTTGCATTTGTTGCATTTTGCTCAGTATCCGTACCTTCTACGTCTCGTTGTTTAAGTGCTCTATTTAATCGACGTTTTCCTTGTTCTAAATCGTCTAGTAGAGTAAAAAACTTTTTAATGAAAAATAAATATTTAAAAACACAAACTCACTGAATATAATTTTTATCAGATTGTTACTTTACCTGCATATAAAATAACTGTTACCAAATAGTCATTCTGGGAAATAACAAAAACTTTGTCCTTCGTAATCATAAATCCATGAAGAAGGTACAAGATCAATGGAGATTCTTTTTTTGTTTTTTTTTTAATAAAATCCACAACAGCGTAATGTTTCACTTCACAGTTTTGCTTAGTGGCAGCCATTTATACACAAATACTTTCACATGAATAATTAAAAATTATAACTTTAAGTTACAAAAATCGTTATACAAAAATAAAATAAATTCATTTGTTTCTCTTTCTATGGTGAGAACACGACTAGCTCATACGAATTATTTATCCTTTAAGAAACAAAGACATCATTGTGTTAACGCAGACTAAAATGAGATTCGACGAAAAAAGAAATTTCGCCTCTGTTGCTTATGTTTCTTCCGCGTGCGTTATAAACAGTGGGGCCAATGCCACACTAATACGAATATCAAATAAGGGTTCATTGTATTAGCACTCGATTAATTTTTAACACTACCTAAACTTTCTAATGAAATAAAGTAATAGCACATATTTTTTTATCATAGTTGATCAATAAACACTTATGTTTGATGAGTTCTAAAGGCATCAGTATTTCATCATTTGAAAATTGCATTCCAATTTATACACCAACCTCAGTAGAAGCTGTAGGATACTCAAATAATGTACCTTCAGTATTCAATTTACACCCGAAAAAAAAAAACGATTTAGTTCTTTCAATTACTTCATTAGCATTATTTTTTTTTCAATAACAATATCTTTTTTATTTGCATTATTTCCCCTTTTTCCAGCTGTACAATATTATCTGGTGAGGTTGACGTTATTTTAAATTGTTTAACCATGATTGATTGAACTAATAAATAATTTTGTCCTTCATAGTGATACGTACCAACTGATTCATTGACTATTATTCGACTTATATCACATTTCTTTATCATTTTGGATGGTTGTCCATATTTAAGTTCACTCAAACGGTTAATTATTTGAGTTAGAGGCTTATAAGGTGATTTGACGAATTTTTTTAGGTAACCGATGAAACTCTCGCCCCAGAATGCTGATAATGCACTTAAAGGAACTTGAAAATTTTCAGAATCATCAGCTATGTGAAGCAAATAATGCATATTTAATACTTGGGTTGTATGGCTATGATGATAAGAGTTGGAAAAATTTTCTTAGATATGATCGTGCATCAGCAATGTTTCTTTTGACGAGTTAGTCGTTATGAAGGATACGACATGCCACAAAAAGAAGTAAAAAATGTTTATAAAATTTTTTGTCTAAAATGTTCTTCAAATTAACTGGGCCGGAATACAGTAAAAAAAAACGAAATTGCGTAGCCTTCCACCGACTTACTTGACTTATTTTGTACTGTTTTCGTTGAAAATCACAACTGATGTTATTTTTTAATGAAAGCATTTGATGTCGAAGACGTTGTACATAACATCGTTTTATTCGTACCATGCTTAACATCAACACCCATTTTTCCAGTAAGGATTTCATGACCCCAAGAAATAATAAATGCATCGAGTCAATGACTACAGATTTTACAGGGTCGAAATTTTTTAGTTGTATTAGAGGGGTATCTATATCTTTTTTATGATGACCTGCCTGTTTTTTCTTTTTAAACGATTTTTTATTTCTTTTCATAGCATCCATTTCTGGATACACTCTTACTTGTCTTTTTTTTGGTCCAATACTTACTCTTTGAGTCTCACACCTTTCACAAGCGTAATATCCTCCAGGTGCCTTTACGCATTTTATAAAAGCTCTAGCCTGAGAATCAGCAACTAAAGCCAACAAATGAAAACTACATTTTTTCTTATGAATAACAATACCACTATTCGTTAGGCTATTTACTTCTTCAATAAAATCTTTTAAAACAACGATACCTCAGCAGGCTTAGAATCGCCACAATAAATTCCAGCGACAAATGGTTTTGTAATATAATGTTCATCGTACAATCTAATTAAAATTGGTCATACTGTAATAGAAGAGTTATTAAACACTTGCATCCCATCAATGTGTACAAATATTTGTAAATCAGTTTGATTATATTCGGGACAAACTATGTTTTTTAACCCTTCCTCTATTCCTAAATATTTATATTCTCCTGGAGTATTTTTAAAACTTAACATTGGATATAAAGTACGACGATGAGCTGCACCTAATAAGGTTTGTGCAGTCTTTGGTAGTGTTGTAAAACCTTCTTCACGAAGAATACATAATAAATCAGTCACAGCACTTAAAGGCAATACATTTAAATTGTCTAATGTCCACTTCAGAATTTTTTCCCGAACCTCAGGTTTATTTACTGTTTCATTTTGATAAGTTGACAAAATCTCTGATGATAAACCTACAGAATCATTTATAAGAATGGAATCCAGCTCTTCATGTACGGATGACTCTATTTCTTTAGTAGAATTATCTGACGAAAAACGCATTAACATTTGGACTTTGCATTGTATTATCACTTTCACTATCAATTATTTCAGAATTGTTTTGACACTGATCTTCACAATAATTATTATCACTACTTTGTCTTTTTTTTCATCATACGATGTTTTTTAACTCTATAATAATTCCGCGACATGTTAAATATGTTTAAATAAATAATAAAAAGGGAAACAACAATAACTTTATTATTCGTACCACTCGTAATACTTTCTCAGCAGCTATATAAAACTTTTGTGATCGTTGGTGGGATCCCCATTCTTCCACGCCAACTGTCTTTGTTGTTTTCAAAGAAAGACTGAGATATGCACCGTGGTTCAACAGTCATTACATTTTTTTATGTATAAAAGAATTTTCAATTATTAATAATAATTATTATTAATTATCTATA
>NW_020442463.1:414516-445713 GCF_000699045.2 Agrilus planipennis | reverse complement strand
ATTATCTATCTATTATTTGTTATTATTTAAAAATTTATTAATTATTATTGCTTCCAAATTATTATGTATTTATATTTTGTTCTACCGTGGTTTAAGAAAATATTTTACCAGCGATAAGCCAGACGTTGACCATACAAAAAACTATTTACTGGCTGTTTTCTACAAACCGTAGATCGGCCTTTTCTTGGTTTCAGTATTGGCCCAATAAAAATTGCCAAGCATTGTCAACCATTAACGGGCCAGTGCTTGGCCGTATTTCTTACTCTGGCAACCCCTGCATGCGATGTGTCGTCTAATGTTGTTCAGATCCGTCTGGAGGGTATGTACTATCTTGGTTAATGTTTGAATGGTCCCAGAAGTGGAACTGGTGGTGGGATTAGCTGCGGCTATGGTTTGTGTTTTGATTGCTTCCATGATACAATCAGCTACCTCTGCTGTTTCATCCAGATTTGCGATGATGGCTTAGATGACGCAGAAATTGCGTGGGTTTCCTGTCTCCCAAACCTCATAGCTCGAGGAGTTATTTCATCCGTGTTTCTTGGGAGATGCCCAAACGACGAATGAGTGCTGCCCTGATGATGGCTTATGGTTCAGTCGCCGGGGGGTTGACAATTATATCACGCACTTCCGCCGCATAGTGAGGGTCAAGGTTGCTTATTACATACCCAAATTTTGTTGATTCGGACGTAATTCCGTAGGCCTCAAAACTGCGGTCGACCATGCAAAACCAGAGTTCGGGGTTGGACGGCACGAAGGGTGGCAATTTGACGTCTAGTCGGTCAAGGGACATGGTGAACGGCGGCGTGTTGTGGCAAGGTTGGGCGTCACGTTGCGTTTACCTGCTGCGTGTCGTGGAACAGGGCTGCGCTGCTCCGCAGGGTGACCAATGTAGTCCTGATGAGGATTGGCCGGTGAAGAATGTATGACGGATGAGACGGCGGCTTGGATGGCAGATCATCTTCAGAAAGTCACCAATGTAGTTTATTATTGACCATACGTTCTTAGTCGGGGTCACCACTGTAGTTGTATTAAGATGTGACTATCAAAAGTTGTGGTTCTGAGAAGAACCAATTTATAATAACGTTGGACACATTTCTACATCAATGATTAGTTATGACACTATTGCAGCATCCGATGATTGACACTATTGCAGTATCTGATGGTTGACACTATTGCAGCATCCAAATAAAAGTGAGCCTTGTGTTGGACCGATTTATTCAATTATTTACACGCTATTTATACAAAAATTATTTACATTGGTTTATTGGCAATAGATGATTCAGCGATTTACATCGGTGTGTGAAATTGTCTGTGACCTAGTTAGTCGCACTGTATCGCGATTTTACTAAGTCGGCAGAAATGATGAACTTTAATTATACACATTTAAATTGTTAAATGCTATACCGAGTATTCCCACAATACAAACAAATTTTTTATTTATTGTTTTCTTTTTTTATTGAAAGTGTTTTCAAATCTTCAAGATCTTAATAGGTATTAAGTAGGTCTATTTCATTTAAAATAATTTAAATTTTTCTTTGTATAAACAATGATTTAAATTAACGAATTGAATAATAATAATAATAATAAGTTGGAGAGATTTTTAGAGAAAATATGGGACTTTTGGACCTGCGCGTGGAGGGATTTTTAGAGAAAATAGGGGATTTTTTGGACCTGCGTGTGGGATTTTTTCCTTAGTAGGTTGGCAACATAGGCTCAGATGTCTGGCTGAGCTCATCCGTGAAAGATGTGTTACTGCACGCTGTAATTGCTCTGTACTTAATCACTAATAAATACATATTCACTGGTACTCCAGTGTATTCATTCATCAGGTTATAGGATCAGACCTACGTTTCTTTTATTTCATCAGCCAGCCTTGTGCAACAGTGCAAAAAGTGAAAAATTGAGAGTGATCTGATAGAGATTTCTAAACTCAAAAATGCTAACAACTGGAGTACATGGAAGTCTCAATTGCGTGTAATATTGATATCGCATGAGGCTTATGAAGTTGTAAATGGAACAACTTAGAAACCAATTGATCCTGGAGCAACGGCGGAAGCAGCAGTGCGTGAAAAATATGAAGGGACTTGAATGACTTTCTGAAAAAGGACAACTTAGCACAAAAATTTATCGTGACATCCATGGAAAAGCAGCCCCTGACGCTCATTCTAAACTGTGAATCTGCAAAAGATTTGTGAGACAAGCTGCTTTCAGTATACGAAAATAAAACTGATACGTGTGTGTAGAAACGGAAAATTTCAATAAAAGATTTTCTTTAAATTTCCTAGGCATTTCATTTGAAATGTCCGATAGTTTCGTTTACAACTCTAACTTGTACTTCTATCATTTAATATTTTTTGATTTTAGCATCAAAAATGAAAAGAGTAAAAGAAAGTAATAACTTACCGTAATAAGAGAAGAGCTAAGTTGGAAAATATTAGAGCAAATGAAGGGGCTTTACATAAATATGTGAAAAGTGTTGCTCCTGAGACGTCAGATTCCACGTTAGGTTTAAATTCATCACAGAAAACTGGGCCTTCAAACTCAGAACAAGCTGAAAATTTACAAGAAGTTGACACTGTTAATCTGGTACCTGTTAGAAGTGTTGAATTTGTTTCTAAAGATCAAATTCCAACAGCATCTACTGAATTACGGTCTCCATCTGTATTTCCAGACATGGACATGCATAGGTTCGAATCAGAGATTTATACATCGACATTGTCTGCTATTCAATACCAAAATTTTGACGATATTGTAAAATGGTCTGAACACATAGACGTCAATATCCGATTGCATTTCATTCAGCAAGGACAGGAAATTGTTCAGCATATTAACCCTAGATTACTAAACTATCGTAAAAATTACGACGCCAAAATCAAGATTCATGGAAAAAACAAAGTGTGCGTTAGTTCCTCGTCCCCCGCTTCACTGTACCTTCTTTATTACTTCCGTCAGTGTGCCACGTGCTGTCATTGTCGTCGGAAGTGATTTGTGTATGGAGTTATAACAAGTGTGTCGTAAAATTTACGAAAGTTTAGTGTTTACGTGAGTTTTAAGTAAAGGTAAGTGTACTTGTTTTCATCACTTTTTAGATAGATTTTGAATTAATTATGGCATATTCTGTTATTATATATGCATATATATTGTCTTAGATGTCTCGAGCTGTTAGAGATGATGAAATTTGTAAGTTATTGGAGGAGGCTGAAGATGACGATGAGAGCGCACAGCAGCAAGAGAACAGAAAGACCCGTAGATGGCCATTATGCTTGTTTTATAATATAATTAATATTGCAATTATAAACTCATACGTCATTTATGTTACCAACAATTGCAGAAATAAAAAAATAAGTAAATCCAGGCGCGACTTTGTTTTGGAAATGGCTAATGCTCTTATGGAACCTCATCTGAGAGAAAGAATAAATACTCCAACATTGCGGCGAGATATCAAAGAACTCATAAAGGGTATCTTAGGTATTGAAACTATTCCTGAATCGTCAATTATGCAAGAATCAAATTCAAGAAAAACGTGTGCCTTGTGTCCGTCTAAAGCTAGAAAAATGACGACTAACTTCTGCATGAAATGTAAAAGAGCCATTTGTAGGATGCACAACATAAATATGTGTCCAAACTGTGTAGAGTAAAAAAATATATACTATTTTCATTATTAGGTGATCTCTGAAAGGCAAATAATATCATTGTAATTTCTATAATAATTAAAAGTTATGATTCGATAATTTATTCTGTTTTATTTCCATGTCGTACTTTTTACGAATGTTTAGTAAAAACGTTACTTGCAAGATAGTTTAGTAATCTAGGGTTAATACCAATTTCGCTGAAACGTCAACGGTAACACGCTCAGATTCGTGCTCTTTAACATCAAAAGGACGTTTCCCAAAAGGTTCTCGAAAGTAACCAAAGAGTATTTCAAGGAAGAGACGATCACCGAGAGACTAGAAATAAATTGACCGTTGCAGAAGTGAATCGGGAAATAAATTGACAATGATAGCAGTAAAATAAATAGCGCAGTGAATAGTAATATAACAACAGAAGTGTAAATAAACAGAATTATTCATAACCTAAGTTTAGTAATAATTTAATAGTATTTTCAAGTTCTATAATAATTACTGTAAATAAATAGTCTTTGTCGTTATCAGTCTTAAAAGCTAATTTTCTTAAACCCGCCAACATTACAACTGATGTCAGGTGTGGGGTTGAGTAAAAGACGTTACAATGGCAAAGAAGTTGTACGAATTAAAAGTAGCTGAGGTAAGAAGAGAATTGGATGCATGTGACATTTTGAACACCCTTTTCCCGGAAGAATTGGCGGATTATGAACAGTTGGTAAAACGCTTATAGTTGCGCTACGGCGAGACTCATTTAACAGCGGTGTATCACATCCAACTGAAAATACGTTAGCAGAAATCAACGGAATCCTTACAAGAATTCGAGGCTGATATTGCGAGACTGTCTCGACTGGTCTATCCTAATACTCCAGAAGAATTGATGGAAAGGTTGGCAGTGGGGGCATTGCAGTACGAAACTGTTAAATGGGTCTACAGCAAACAGGGAAGGGTTCGGCTACAGCGTGAAGAAACGGATTCGTCAGAATCTTTATAAGAAACCGTCTGCCGAATCATCTCCAAGTTCGATAAAGAAACTCGAAAGCTAAGATGTTAAAATTGCAACGAACTAGGTCATACGCCGAGACAATGTAGGAAAACTACTCCTTCCCAAGTACTGGATGTCAACAGCAGTTGAGATAAGTAGAGTTATTGACAGATATTGTAGGAATCTAACCAGTCAGCAGAAATCCAAAGTGCAACATCTACTTTGTCAGAATGCCGACGTTTTTGAGACTGACAAGAATGGTAGGGGAAGGACCAAATCGTAAAACACAAGATCAATACTGGTAATGCGCTGCCTACTCGTCAAAGACATAGACGATTGCCCCTGGCCAAGAAGGAAGAAACAGAGCGAATAATTCACGAAATGCAGGAGACCGGCATAATTGAGCCATCCTCAAGTCCATGGACATCACCGATAGTATTGGTAAAGAAGAAGGATGAGACAACCCGTTTTTGTGTGGATTACCGACGGCTCAACAACGTAACCAAGAAAGACAATTATCCCCTACCACGGATTGATGACACCTTGGATATGCTTTCTGGCTCGAAAATGTTTTCCACACTCGATTTGAAGAGCGGATACTGGCAAGTTGCTTTATATGCTGCCGAATAGGAAAAGAACTACCCTTTTCAACGCATAGATGAATGCAGCCGAAATTTACTTTTCAAAAAAACAAAAGCGAACAGTTTTAGTAATCCAGGATCAATTGACTAAATTTATTCAATGTTACTCATTGAGTGACAAATCAGCTCAAGTGGTATCAAAACACCTTCTTAAATTCATACATTCTATATAAGAAGGCAAATTCCTTAATAAAATCCTATCAAAATTAGAAAAAGAACTATTAATAGAGCACACGTACACTACTTCATACCACCCTAAAAGCAACGGTGCTGTAGAGAGAGTTATTTGCACCTTAAAAGACGCAATTGCCACATTAATTGACACAAATAAACATACTAATAATTATGAAGCATTACTTTCCCACGCCGTGTTATCTTACAACTCTTCAGTAAATTGTAGTATTAAATTGGTACCGTATGAAATATTATACAGCATTAAACCGAGAAATATAAATAATCCCCAAGATTCACACGTGAATAAAAAAACGTCAGCGTCCTACTTAGTCGAGAGAAAAGGCATTATTAGCAGATTGCATGAAATAACGCATAATAATCAAGCTCAGCAAAAACAAAAAGTCAAAGACTCGCATGATTCGAGAATTAAAAACCCGTTACCTCAGTACAAAATAGGCGATAAAATATTTTTAAGAAATTTCTTAATAAACAAGCAGGGTAATTCGAAATGGTTAGGTCCATTTCAGATAATGGAAATTATTAACGAGAAAAATTTCAAAATTAATAAAAAAACGAAAAACAAAGAATTCACAATAGTTAACATTGAACAGATTAAATTATATAAATCTGTTTCTTTTTCAGATGCGTAGCCGTAGACATAAGTACGGATGAGTTGCCTAATACAGGAATATATTTCCATCCTAAGGGAAATCTCATTGTATCTGACACTTCATATACTATTTTAGTCTACAAAAACATAAATCCATTATTTTCGAATTTGAAAACAATTAAACAATTTTATACCCAGATTCAAAATTTAGAGTTCAAATTAAATAAGATACACTTCAAATTCAATCATGTTACCACTTTAGGGGTCACAGGAATGAAATTAGAAAAATATTTAGAGGAAATAAGATTTTTATTACCTGCAAAGCGAGCCAGAAGAGGTTGGTTTAATATCTTTAGGAAAGGCAATTACACACATTATTTGGTACTTTAGATGAAGACGACGCTGATAAATATAATAAAGTCATAACAGAACTTCAAAATTCAAATAAAAATACATTGAAAATCTTAAAAGAACAAACACATCTATCAGAGGTATTGTTATCATGTTTCAATGAAATCTTGACGAAGTCAAATGGCAACGAAAAGGCACTCTAGAAAAATTTGTTAGCTATCGATCAGTCATTAAAAAATGATACAAATAGAATCAATGAAAATCATCTAGCACTTCATATGATAAACACAGTGATTGTTCTTCTTGAAATCACTAATTTAGTCTAAAAGGAAGTTTCTAATATTTTAGAGTCATTATATATACAAGAGCAGGTATGTTACACCCATCAATCCTAAACCATGAACAATTAAAAATTGAATTAAACAAAATTAAAGTTACTGCGTCCGTATTGCCATTTCCAGTGGACGATAGTGAAATTTATATTTACTAAATCAAGGCTTATTGATTAAATTAGAAATTCTTCTTTGTAAATCTTCAAGTTGTACCAACTTTTCCCTTATCCGGTACCTACTCAAAACTTCTTATTTCACATCCTTTTGCCACCAACGCAATATCTTGTTCATCGACATTCTGTCCGTAAATGATTTGCTGCAAATTGAAGATATTTGGATATCAGAAGAAGTTGAACCATAGGAATTGTTTCACAACACAGCCTGTATTCCTCAATTATTAACATCAAAAACGTTTCCCGATACATGTGAAACCTACACCACTCTTGCAAGCGAGGAACTGATTTAAAAAGATCGATCAAAACATTTGGCTAGCAGCATCCACAAGTACACTCGACTTCACTTATAAATGTGAAAATTACCGATCAACAAAGTCGAATTTATACGACCGACCCTCATTACAATCCACCAAGTAAATGCCGACTCAAGTTCAAGTGATCATAACGCACTCTTT
The DNA here is from genome assembly GCF_000699045.2 of Agrilus planipennis. NCBI lineage: Eukaryota > Metazoa > Arthropoda > Insecta > Coleoptera > Buprestidae > Agrilus > Agrilus planipennis. Next base: position 438,369 of record NW_020442463.1, on the reverse strand, counting down.
ATTACTCTTTCTAGTAATGAAAGTAGCTCAATACTTAATAACATAGATCGAACGAAAATGTGGGTTCTAAAAGATGTAGATTGGTTCACTTACAGCGGAATCTTATAAAGTATAATTGAAGAGTCTCCTTTACATCTTTATAATAGTATGTCTGCAGGGGAAAAATGGGGATATATGTATGATTGTATTTGTAAGACGAATGATGTATGTTTGAATGCTAGGGTTAGAATGAGAAAGGGGAAACCAGCTTGGTGGAACAAGGAATTAGTGAAAAGCAAAAGATTAGTAAGGAAACGTAGGAAGGTTTTTCAGCGGTGTAGGAAACGGAGTGGGTATAATATAGGGGTTGTTAAAGGTGAATATACTAGGGTCTTAAAAGAGTACAAAAAGAATATAGTAAAAGCAAAAGAACAGGCATCCCATATAGAATTGCCATTAAAGAAAAAATTACCGATGATCGTGCAATGCATGGCTTTCGATCAACGGCCATCACTTCGTTTGCCCTTTATGGCCCATTAATAATATTGTATTGGCTAGTTTAGAAATAGAAAAATAGAAATTCAGTACTGGCTAATGATAATGGCCCATTGATAATCCAGTAAATATTTTTTTATTGTATAATAATACTTCTCTATATCAGAGCCGGGCAAACTCGGATCTTTTGCATCCCGAGTGATCCTCAAGGTTAACCAAGTGGATCCTCATTGATCCTGCGAGTAAGACTGAGAAAGAAGCATAGTTCCATCTTTTTTTTCTTTTCCCCTCCGCAAATCCCCACTCTTTTATGGGCAAGCGAAGCTCCTCTCGCAGTTTATATGGGATTTAAAGAAAATTTCCTGTGATAAAGCCGTGGCTCAGAGTTAAAGTGCTTATCTACGGCCGCAATGAATGTGGGTTCAATTCCCGATGGCACTTCTTTTTTTAATTTTTAATGTCTGTTAGAAGTTAGAGTATAACGATTTTATAATAATGTAAATTCGTAGAATGAGTAATCAAGTGTTATATGTAGCTTGGATTAAGAAAACAAGCCATGACTTGTATCAATATCTTCTTATTAATAGATTATGTTTTGTCTAGCTCGAATCCTGTTCAGATTATAGCAAGTAAAACGTTGTACAAAAAGGTTGTCATAGAAGTATGTTAAAAATTGTAACTCATTATTGTTCAAATGTTTTAAAGTTAAATAAAATTACTTTACTTCCATAGTAACCAACTGGTCGTAATATCTGGAATAAACAATTATTTAAATAAATTCCCAATCTTAAACATTACATTATCTATTGCTATTTATAATTATGGGCATTACAAATTTTTTTTGTCTATAACAACTTGTGAAAGGGATGTGCCTGCATTAAATTATTGCCACCCATTGTAAATATCACCGGAAAACAGTTCAGTTGTATTTTACGTTAAAAACGTTGTTTTTTCAAATTTCGACAGAAATGAAGTTTATAGCGGGGGAAAATTGCTCGAAATAAGAGCACAGAAAAATTATGAGGTAGTACTTCGACACACAAACCCTACTTACATAATGATGCCGCGGTAATTACTAGGTACTAGGAATGGTTCAGGAAAGCTTCCGAATATTTAAAGAGCGAAACATTGCGGAAAAGCCACTTGACTTGTTGACACTAAACTGTGTTAAACCACTTTTGCTGTGCTAAGTTAAAAAGTATTGTATCCAATAAACTCTGATAATCATCGTGAAAAAACAAAGCTGGTGATAGAAACTGCAATTAGATCTGTCAAAATAGTATCATCGCCACCTTTTCCAAGACCTCATGGAGTCCGTTGAGAAGAAACCGAAAGCAACATATCGCGATAGCTGGGAGCACCAATTTGCGGTCTGTCTCGTCAAAGATAAGGAGGTAATTTGTGTCCTATGTGGGGTAAGTTTTTCCTTCTGGAAAAGTAGCAATTTTGCGCGGCATATGGAAAAATTCCATTCATCTTTTAATACCGATTTCCCATTATACTCGCAGCAGCGATACCGCGAAATCGCTGCTTATCAGGCTCAATATAACAATGAAATTTCAGATACGACCATTTTAACGGATTCTCTAGCCGCGATCCAAATTTCGTTTGACGTCGCATATACGAGGGTGGATTGATAAGTTTCCGGCCTAACCAAGAGATGACGCCACTAGGCCTACCTTGAGGTGACATTCTATAGTACCATCCTTGGATAGCTTGTAGCTATAGTTTCAGCCCGATCTCCTTGCTAGTGTAGGTTTGACAGCACGCTGAACAAGACGCCTCTGTNCAACTCGTTAAAGGCGCGAGCCACACAACACAGGCTGTTTAAAATATTCGCGGAAGAAATAAACCCAGATTTCCGAGATCTTAAGTTTTATACAGAAGTGCGATGGTTAAGTAAGGGAATTATGCTGAATAGATTTTATGAAAATATAAATATTATATATCAGTTTTGTGCCGATAATGGGGAAATTCATGATATTTTGCGCGGTTTCAGTTTTATTGTAAAATTAGCATTTATTACCGATTTGACGGGCATCATAAATTCATTCAATCTGCAGTTACAAGGAAATCGGAAAAATTTTTGGGAGATGACAGAGACGATAAACAAAATAAAAAGTTTTCTAGCGTCCGCAGCAATGTTTTTTTCACAGAATTTAATACACGCGAGGTTCGTGAATTTGACACATTTATCAAACGAAAGTAAAGGCGAAATTTTTGTTAAACATATGCCAATATTATTGGAGTATGTAGATAAATTATTAAAATCATTTAATGAAAGATTTACAGATTTTGATAATATTTGTCAAAATATCAGATTTTTTAATGGCTCCATTCGATCCTAGCGCCGACCTTATTTCCATAATAACTGCAATAAAAAATACCGACATGTATGCCCAGAAATATTTGCCACACGTCATGGCAGAAGTCGACGATATTCGGGTAAATAAAAGATTAAAGGCGATATTTACAACCGGCGGAAATATTTGGGATATTATCGAAAAAGAGAAAATTTACCCAACCCTATCAATGTTAAAGAAAAAATTAACCTCGTGTTTCGGTTCAACATACCTTTGTGAATCGAATTTTTCGAACATGAAATTAATTAAATCTTTAAAGCGAAATTCACTCGTGGACACGAATTTAGAAAATACCCTCCGAATCTCACTTTCGGATTATACGGCAGACACAGAGAAATTAGCGGCCATAATGCATGCAAAACATCCCCACCAATAGTAAAAAAAAATAATCATGTAAAATATAATCAATATCCAATGTTTCACCCTGTTCCGTCCTTTAACAATTCTATCTTTTTCCTTATCTCTCCCCCGATGGAAGAGACCTACCGCCTCCCCGTGGCTTCCATTGGACAATATATCGTGACATATATTGACTAAGAGTAGGCATATCCTTTCTACAATTATATACAAAAAAAATCTAAGGCCCATAATTATAAATAACAATAAATAATGTAATGTTTAAAATTACACATAAACAAGAAGTCGCAGAGGGAATCGAACCCACATGCATTGCGTACGTAGACAAGCACGTTACCCCTCACCCACGATTCCAACATACGAAATTTTCTCTAAATCCTATATAAAGTGTGAGAGGGGCATCGCTTGCCCATGGAAGAGAGGGGGCTTGCCTACGGAATGGTAGGGAGAAGAGGAAGACGGCAAGCTGGTTCTATCTCTTGCTCACTCTTACACATTGAGTTAGTAGAGCGACCTAACATGGATCCAGGTATACGGCTCCTTTGGAGTCAAACTTTGCCCAGCTCTGCTCTATATGCATGAATTACATACATTTACACATAAACAGAGTAATAAATTTATGTATANGTAGACAAGCACGTTACCCTTCACCCACGATTCCAACATACGAAATTTTCTCTAAATCCTATATAAAGTGTGAGAGGGTCTTCGCTTGCCCATGGAAGAGAGGTGCTTGCCTACGGAATGGTAGGGAGAAGAGGAAGACGGAAAGCTGGTTCTATCTCTTGTTCACTCTTACAGATAGAGTTAGTAGAGCGACCTAACATGGATCCAGGTATACGGCTCCTTTGGAGTCAAACTTTGCCCAGCTCTGACTTACAACCTGAACCGTTGTGAGTCACAGTGAAATTGATACCTTTTTTAGCGGCAACGCGGACCGAAAACAAATTCTTCGACATTTGTGGAGTATACAGTACGTTATGTAAAGTTCCTGGACACCACCGCCCGTTTACTTGAGTTTCAATGTCAATGTCACCACTACCGAATGCTTCCACAGTTGCACCGTTTCCAACATAAACCAGAAGTGGGTTCGTAAATTCTTCAAATTTCATGAGCCAATCGCGTCTGTTTTTGTGAAGCTCCGGAGTCAATCAGCCAATGATAATTTTCACTAGCGATAACGTCCCCGATAAAAGTTTCCTTCTTCTTGTTTGAAGCACTTCCACTTTTATTTGGGCAGTCTTTTAGCAAGTGTTGTTTCGAACCGCACGAGAAACAACCTTTGCAGTCTTTGAATGAATTATTTGTTTTATGACACAACGAACAGCGTAACACGGACGTATCCGACTAGAACTTCTCAAATTGTCTTTTGACGTTTTTCTTTCCACCGAACTTCGTTACTAAGGCTACTTTAGATTCGTCTTCTTTTTGTTTTCCAATACGCATCTCTTCAGTTAGTAATCGTGTGGTAAGGTTTTCCAACAGACGTCTAGATTGCTCCGTCGAATCCCAGGCGCTATGGAAATAATTGAATTCCGATGGTAACGTAGACAATATTCTTGTGATCAACATAGAATTCGGGATTTTTTCGCCCAACTTGTCCATCCTATTGGCTAGCTGTTCCAGACTGGAGATATGTTGCGTAACGTTGCCATCAGGACTCCATTTGAATTCAAAGAATCGCTTTTGCACCAGAGCTAAGCTTTCCTCTGATTTTAGATCATAAACACTGTGCAGTTTAGACCACATTTCTTGAGCCGTTGTGCAATTTACCAGTAACCATAGGGGTCCGGATTCAACCGTTGCTACAATTAACTTTCGGGCAAGTTTATCTCTCTTGATTCATTTTCTGAGTTTCGCTTCATATTCTGCACCACCTGAAGTAGGTCGTTCTTCCGTTCCTTCACAAATTTCCAGTGCGTCGTCACTGTCCAATAAAAAAAAAATGAGAAGAATTCAAGTATTGTAGTATTGTCTGCTTCGGAAATGTGTTAAAAAGATGTTGTTTAATTTCAGAAAAGGTATCAAGAGAAATTAGTTCAAGATCTAGGAGATTTTCGTTACTGAAAGTAATTGACCTTTCTATTAGTAAAACCTTTTCTATCAAAACATTTAGAATGTTAAGACAAAACTGTGCATTTATGTATGACTGTGCTCTTTCATTTATTTTATTTAAATTTTCTGTTATACTCTTCGTTAATTTCCCAATTGTTGTAGATTTTCGTTATATTGGAGATTGTATGTGCAAAACTAGTGAATTCATTTTGTCTTTCAATAATGCGTTTTTCATTAGTTGCCATTATAATTATGTTTTCTTGAATTGCTTGAAGGTCGTTATCATCAGGGTTACTAGTAATGTATTTTATCACTTTTCCAAGGAAGTTTATAAGTCCTCTCTTTGTGCGTAATGTAGTAGTAGTAATTTTATAGTACAGTCCTTCTAAATACAATGAGCGTTGTTTGGTTAAGTCTGTTTTAATTCTCAAAAGTTCGGGAGAATTTAATTTTCGAATCAAGTTCGAGTTACACACAAAGTACAATAAAAATTATTATGATGATGATGAAAAGTGCAAAATAAAAAATACAAATGTCTAATTACCAATTTATTCGTTGAAGGCTGGATCAAGACTCTCGTCTCTCATATTTACAAACAAATATATAATTTAAGATGAGTGGTTGTGTGGGGATAAGGAGGGTGGAAAGGGTGAGTGGTGGAACAACAGTATGTATAGTACATATGTATCTGTACATAAGCGATTACAAATTTACAAGAATCTATTGCACGAAGACATAAATAGGTAAAGATAAGGCAGGACAATAGAACCAGAATAAAATGTAAATTTGGGAGTATTGAATCGTATGTCCTGCTGTGTTCAAGTAGAAGAAAGCAATTGTAATTNTAGAGCTTAGAATGTTCTAGAAGTACTTTTACTTTCTACTGCCTTGAAACATAATGGAGGTTTTTGGATGTAATTTCTCCCCCCTTAGGTCAAAGCGTCCTCGCTTTGCGGAGTTGATGATTGTGGTGGATGTACCATTTGTAGATCTTTTAAGGGTACTGTTTCTGGACCTTTTTTAGGACTGTTTTTACGTCTTCTTATTATAATCCTTAATATTTCATCTTTAAACATGTACATTAATACACATAATAAACATATTACAAATAAAATAGTTACAGAGAAATGTACAAAATGTATTAAAGGGTGAATAACTACATTATTATTAAGTTCTTTAGCTTCTGTTCTAATTTCATTGAAGTTATCTAAATGTTTTTGTTCAAGATGAATGTATTTGTCCGCATTGAGAACTTTTTTAACAAGCACCTTTGACAATTGTGACGTGATATTATTAAAAGTGTTTTCAAAAATTTCGTTATTAATAGTTATTCTGCATTTATCTTTAGAATAAACTAATGCATTTCCGGAAATGACTTTTTGGTCGATCACGAATTTACACTGTTCTGTCACTTTTATATTAGAGTTTGAAGACACTAAAATTTTGTTATTGTTTAATCGCGCTATAAGTTTGTATTTATTCGTAACAAGAAGTGAATCACAAGCAGAATTTACACGTAACAGAGAGCACCTTTGTATTTTTGGTCTTTGTACACATATAGATTTTTCTTCAAAAACAGGACATTGTTCTTCGGTCCATAATTCTTCGGTAGCTCCGAGGAGATGAAATCTTGTTGGTGGTAATAGTATCTTATTGTCGCCGTTAGGGATAGGGAAAATTTTTTGATATTGGTATACATTAGGATGTAGGATAGGGATGTATTACATACAAGTGATAACCTTATTTACTGATAGTAATTTCAATTTAGAAAGTCCAAAATTTTAAATAAATGAACAGAATCGAATTCGATTAACTCTTCTTCTCTGTAAATAGCTCTTAAATGATTGTAAATTTCTAATAATTCTGAGACAGATATGGTTTCTAGATTCGTTATATTATTTATGGCTAGAGAAATAGTTCTCTGAAAACTCTGAAGAATTTCAAGCAATTTTTGCGATAAAAGAATGTTATATTGTACTAGCATTTGGTAATGAGTAGTATAATGTTCTTTTTCAATGGCCCTAAGAGGATGTATTAATATTAATTTCTATGTTTTTTAAGTCTATTTCATACCTTTTTGAAATGTGATTAGCAAATGAAGTGTATTTATTAATTTGTTTTGTTATTTGTTCTTGATTTTGAAAAAGAATGTTAAGGTTTTTATTTATTTCCACTAAGTCATTTTGATCTGTAGTATACCTAATAGTACTCCCTAAATCATTAAAAAGTGCTCTTTTATGTGGGTAATTAAATTTTGAAAGTTCTTTTTCTATTTTTATGCAATTGTCGTTAAGCACGTCTAAGAGTAATCGAGATACATTAAAATTTTTACCATGTGCTTCTAAAATGACTGCATTACTTAATAGGTTCTTATAACTAGATTCTATTTGGTTAATATTAAAATAAAAGTAAAATTTATGATAGTGATCTATAATTTTCGCTGGACCAAGATCTTCTATGTAGTAACCATTACTTTCTATCCTGTCTACTAGAAGAGCCTGGTTCTGCACTAGGAGACCTATCCTGTGATGGAAATTTTTTCTTAATGCGTTTAATTTTCCTAACATGAATATTAGCTGGTTGATTTGATTTTTCTCTTATACCTGAAATTTTATTCTTTTCAATTGAAGTTATGTTTACTTTATCGTATCTTGGGTCAGCTTTTCTTATTTTCTGTTTTACAAAGTAGACTGCAGATTCATTAATTTCTACCGTAGGATCTTTATTTTTATTACACTTTTCAATATTTTTAGTACCTTTATTAAGTTGTTTATGGTATATTTGATCATAGAACGGCATTAATTCGCTTTTCCTTTTTTCATTATATATTTCATAAATGTTTCTATCTAAATCTATTTCATGTGTATTAAGGTCGTCGTAAGGTCCGTATAAAAGTGAAAAAGGGGTATAACCTGTAGTTGAATGTACCGATTGATTATATATTAATACAGCACTTATCATTAAATTTTGAGAGACGCATCGCTGATGTAGTAGGCTTGAACATACTTAGAAAATAAATCTATGATTGTAAGGAATTTTGTACCATCAAAACTAAACGTATCTATATGAATTACATCAAAAGGGCGTTTTGTTATTAACGGGCCTAAAAACTGTATTTTATAAGAATTTCGTTCATACTTACTTTGTAAACATGTTTCACATTTGTTAATGATATGATTTATTTTTGTTTTCATATCTGGCCAGTAAAATTTTGTTTTTAGATGATTGTATGTTTCAGTGATGCCATTATGATTTTTATTGTGATATTGTTCTACTACTTCATTTTGTTTATCTGACTATAAAATGTCGTTTGCTAAAATGTTACACTTTACCATTCTTAACTTTTCGTTAAACAATTTACAACACATTCGTATAAACTTTGATTCTATATTATTGTCACAAAAATGTATAGCGTATAAATTACTGGGGTTAAGAATTTGTTTTAACATTTTTTGAAGGTTTTCTAATTCCTGTCCTATTCTAAGCGTAATTATATAATTATGTTTAGAAAAAGGCCTAGAGTAATCTGTATTATATTTGTCTATTAATCTTACAATTAAGCGATTTGTAAACTGATTTATAGGCTGTTCTGAAATAGGAATTGTAAAAATTGGATTTTCTATAGCAGTATGAACTGTGTTGTTATCACTGTCAGTATCTAGAGGATTTTCATTAAGGATTTCATCGGCGTCACATAATGGAAGATCTTCGTCAAGATCTACTTGGGGAAATATAGAAAGTAAATCTAACTCTTCGTCAGTTATGAGGTTATCTTGTGTCTCAGTCTCGTTATTATTTACCTCAATGCGTGATAAAGCGTCTGCAACTGAATTTTCCTTACCCTTTTTATACATTACTTCATAATCAAATTCTTCTAATTTAAGTCGCCATTTCACTAACCTAGAATTAGGGTCCTTAAGTGAAAACAACCATACTAACGGTTTGTGATCAGTTTCAATTGTGAAATGTCTACCAAATAGATAAGGTCTCAATTGTTTAGTTGTTTCAACTATTGCTAGAAGTTCACGTTCTATTGTTGAATAGTTTTTTTCGGCTGAATTTAGAGTGCGTGAATAGTAAGCTATGGGTCTATTATTTTGGGATAAAACTCCACCTATTGCTATATTACTAGCGTCAGTCGTGACATGAAAGGGTTTTTTAAAATCAGGATATGCTAAAATGGGTGCGCTAGTTAATAATTCTTTACATTTATAGAATGCTTCTTCATAATCTTTGTCTTGATAGTTAATTTTGGTACCTTTTTTCAAACATCGAGTGAAGGGTTGAACGATTTTCGCAAAATTTTGAATAAAACGTCTATAAAAGCCAGCTAAACCAAGGAATGCCCTAATTTCTTTTACGGTTTTTGGTAAAGGGTAGTTTTGTACTGCTTTAATCTTTTCGGGATTTGGTTTCACTCCCTCGGTGGTGATTATGTGCCCTAGAAAAGCTACCTCTTTGCTTAAAAACTCTGATTTATCAAGTTGAACTTTTAAATTAAACTCCCTAAATCTGTCAAAAAAATTTCGGATATGAATCAAATGATCGTGAAGGGATTTTGAAAATATAACTACGTCATCCATGTAAACAAAACAGAATTTATGTAAGTAATCGCGCAGTATATTATCCATAACTCTTTGAAAGGTGGCTGGTGCATTTTTTAGGCCGAATGGCATACGAGTATACTCATAATGACCATTGTTAACTGAAAATGCGGTTTTCTCTATACTTTCCAGTGACATCTCTATCTGGTGGAATCCCTGAGCTAGATCAAGAGTTGTAAAATACATGCATTTCCCTAAATTGTCAAGGATTTCTCCAATCCTAGGGAGAGGGTATTTATCTTCTATGGTCTTGTCATTCAACTTACGATAGTCAATGACTAATCTCCACTTTTTCTTACCGGAAGAATCTAACTTTTTTGGAACGATCCAAACTGGACTGCTAAAGGGCGAAATCGAAGGTCTGATAATTTTATTACTTAACAGTTTTTGAATTTGATTTTGAATTTCTTACTTTAAATGATAAGGGTAGCGATATGATTTACAGTAAATTGGATTGTCATCTACAGTCCTAATTCTATGTTTGATTGCGTTGGTAAAAGATAAATCTGAATTTTCATTGAAGAAAACATCTTTATATTTTCTACAAATAGCCGATATATCAGTTTTTTCTTCAATATTTAAATGATCTGTCCTAATTACTTTTTTAATATCTAAATCTATTGTTGATGAAACTTGTGGATTTGAATTTCTACGTCTACAAGGGGTTTAACATTTATAGGGTGATGAAAATTAATTTCAATATCTCGGTCGTCTGGTAAAGGTATTTTACAAAATCCATTATGTGAATTAGCGATCGATTCAGGAATACAAAAGTTATTGATTCTAGTTTCTGGAATTAAAACGGGGCCTTCAGAAATATTAACAGGAACATAAAAGTAGCTNCGAAGATTAGCTCAGGATAGGAGAGAGTGGAAGTACGTGTCCAACCAGTCTTAGGACTGACGACCTTATGATGATGATGATTAATTATGGATTCCTTTTGTTTGTTTTAAGTTTATTTTATACAAAAGTTTAGGTCATTTATTTATCGATTGAGGCAGTACGAAGTCTGCCGGGTCAGCTAAGTACATTATAAAAGCGATTTTCACATTTCTCATCAATGATCACACCCAATTATTTTGAAATTCTACATGCTCATTAAAATTACAGTTATTATAGGCGAACAGGTATTTACAGACGATTATTATACATGTATTAATGTAATTACCCATATCTGTTACCCGTAGTAACTATATTGTTAAGCCAAAATAACTAGAAATATGACGCGAAACATATTTAGTAATAACAAGTTAAACAAATAATTATTTATCTTTATAAATGAAAGTCGTTATCGGTCGTAAACAATGAATTATACTGGCAAAGACCTTGACAGTGGTGGACTTTGCAATGTGTGTGTGTGTTTGTGATTGTATTATTAGTTAATATTGTTGTTGTTTCTGCTCGCGTCGCATTTGAATTTAAAATGCATATAAAGGCATGCCGGTATCGAACGGTATATGTACATATTTGCATTCTTTTTAAACTAATTGTGTTAAAAGTAATAATATTTATGAAATTCTTTGGTTAGATAGGTGCATATGCAAAAAAAACAATTGCTCCAAAGGTGCAGTTTTAGTTCGTTACATAATAACGTTTATCAAATCACATTAAAAAAATAAAGGTGTTGCTTATTACATCTACACCATACGCATTTTTTTTTTGCTTTAATACGTGCACAAAAGGTTGCTTATTAATTTGTTGATCATCGGCAATTTTTTTATGTATTTTCTCTTTTTATTATCTTATTATCTTCTCGTTTTGTAGTTTAACTTTTGTTAACATGAATGTAAGATACAAAGTATGGAATGAGAATAAATCATCCAAAAATATTTATTAAGAACGTTAGCACCATAAAAAATAGATATAGCCTGAAAGATCAGAGCCAAGATTAGGGTTGCAAATAACTTTATTGATGTAAAATCANGATTGTGATTGGAAGAAGTTTTGTTGGGGTTTGGGAAATGTGTTTCTGGTGGAAATAGACATTGGTGTGGGTTTATATTCGGACGATTTTTTTCCGAATACCTGGTTACTTGATGGGAAGTGCGGTTTTGAAGGAAGGGGTTGAATGTTTATGGGTCCTCTAGGAAAAGAGTTAGATGTTTGTGGTTGGTTATTTGGAAATATTTGACGGTTAAATTGAGGGTAAAAATTGGGTCTAATATTAGGATTTTGTATTGGTTTTGTATGCGTTTGGGAAGAGATAGGTTTCTTGGGATTGGGTATTTGTTTTGAACGGCTTCTCATAAAGTTCATAAAGTTAATCTGTGACTCGTTATCATATTTCCTACATTCGTACAAGGCTTGTTCTAAAGATACTACATTAATATTTAAAAGATAAGTACAGTACGGTTCTAAAATACCTGCTTTAAAAGTAGCTAAAGCCTGACTTGCATACATGTTTTCTTTACTAATAAGTATATCTCTATTGACTGTCCTAATACTAATATGTTCTAAAAGTATTTGTAATTTTCGTTTTATTTTTTCGTAGTATTGCTCAAATGATTCTGAGAACTTTTGATAACACGTTGTGAGATCATTTAAACGCAGGTTTTTGGATGTAATTATATGTATCTGTACATAAGGGATTACAAATTTACAAGAATCTATTGCACGAAGACATAAATAGGTAAAGATAAGGCAGGACAATAGAACCATAATAAAATGTAAATTTGGGAGTATTGAATCGTATGTCGTGCTGTGTTCAAGTAGAAGAAAGCAATTGTAATTTCATTTTAATGACAGGAAAGTTTGTTATTAGAAAAACCTTATTTCCTGTGATACAAACATCTGTTGTGATCCTAAAAGCCTATACAAACAGATTACCTGACTATCGTCTATAATAATAGTTTGTTAAATTCAAATATTGATATGATCTGAACAAAGTCAATCATTTGCTGACTTGTCTCATTCTTGTATTCTAATAAAATAACAGTTTGTGCAACGTTTAAATATGTTGAATACAGAGTGTAATGACTTATACAAAAATAAAAAGAATGATAATGATTTATGTGGCTGCCCAATTGAAATCTCTATGATATCCATTTTCGTTGTTATATGTTGTCCATACAGTCCTGCGAATGATAAAATTTTCTTATTGGTCTCACACCTTTCAAATGTCTATCTGTAATATTTTCCTTATCTAACAACATAAGTGATGTGTTCATTTGTGAAACGTTTTTCATTTTCTTAAATTTATTTTTAAGTTTGTTTCGGTTCTTAGTTTTTATAAAGACTGTTTCTGAGTCTTCAATCTCAGGTGTATCTCTGTTTTCATTTGCTTTTCGAACACGATTTTCTCCTATCTCCTTCTGTTTTGCGTAGAGTTCTTCGTAAAACTTCACTATTTCATTTCTTCGGTATTTATTATAGTCTTCATAAATTTTTAAACTTGTGTCTATACGTAACGGATCGATGTCATCGTATGGTCCATATAAAATCTCAAAAGGCGTAAATTGCGTTGTGGAATGTATCGAATTATTATATAGAAATACAGCTGTTTGCATGATTTCTAATAATGGTTCTGGTTTCTCTTTATTTTGCAAAGTTCTTATTTTGTCGAGAATGGTTGAATGAAATCTTTCAACGGGTGAATTACTATTTGAATTGCCCGGGGTAGTGTAGTGTAATTCAATTTTATTAAATTCCATGTATTCTTGAATGAGTCTATTATCAAATTCGGTGCCTTTGTCAACAGTGATTTTCTTAGGTTTGTTATGATGACTAAAATAATGTCTTAATTTTCTTAAAATCGTTAGTGAGTTTTTATCTTCGCTGTTATAAATTTGTCCGTACTTGCTAAAAAGATCCAAAATTGTAAGGTAATTTTGTTTGTTACAATACATAATATCGATATGAATTATTTGAAATGGTCGTTTAGCCAATAATGGTCCTCTCATAATTGGTTTGTGAGGGTGCCGTTCATATTTTCCTAAAAGACATTCGTCGCATTTGTTTATAAAGTTTGTAACAACCTGAACTATATTGGGCCAGTCATTATTCAGCTGAAGAAGTTCTTAAGAGCCTCTGGATTGTCCTCATAGTGGGCGGAGCCTGAAGAAGTGCTTAAGAGCTTCTGGATTGTCCTCATAGTGGGCGGAGAGCCTGTATGTGTGTGTGTGTGTGTGTGTGTTTGTGTGTGTGTATGTATGTATGTATGTATGTATGTATGTATGTATGTGTTTTTATGCGTCCGTGTTGTTCGAAAACAGGACTGAACCTGCATAGATTTACTGAGAATTTGTTGTTTGTAATGCATCCTAAGCGACCTTGATCGAATTATAAGTATAATTGGCGGCTATCTGTTGTGTATGTATGTACGTGTATGTGTATGCATGTGTACAATGAGTGTAATTATAATGAAAGAGGCTTTTGTTTTTCGTTTTCCTCATCGCTTGTGAATGTTATTAATAATATTTATTGACCATGAATGTTACATAATAAACATAAGAGAAAACGTCGCAAAACAGGACTGAACCTGCATAGATTTACGTTGAATACTTTGTGATGTAATTGAACTTTGGTTTTTGGAATGTTTGTGTAGACAAGAGGAATCGACACAAAACAGGACGGAACCTGCATAGATTTACTGAGCGTTTACGTTTTATTGGTAAATAATGAAACACACAAACAAATAAGTAATTTTATTTGTATATGTAGTAATATGTACGAGTAGTTACATGTAAATAACATCTTAAATAACATCTTAAATAATATATAAAATACTTAAAACTATGCTAATTTCTTTTAAAAATAAAACATTATTGTTAGTAAAATTATAAATAATAAACTTTTACAAACAAAAGTAGTAATTAATGTGTTTGTAATTACGTAGAATATTTAAAACAGTCTATTTTAAACGTTATTTATATCCCCATGGATACGTATCCGTTGTTAAAGTATTTATTATTCTCTTGTCATCATATGGCCTAAGTGCGACCTTTCTTTGTTTTACTGTATAAACGTTATGTTTTTTAGAAATAATTAAATTTTGATTGGTCTCTATGATTTGATTATAGAATAAACATTTATAATAATCATCAAAAGTGATTCCTCTAATTGTTGCCTTTGTTATTCCTTTAATTTTTCTCGTAATATCTGCATTTTCTTTGTTAAAAAGTCTGATTGCATACATTTTCGATCTGAGTCCAATGAATTCAGAAAAGATTTTACCATTGTTTTCATCTTTCATTAAACCCGTTACTTTTTTATTTGATAAAGGTATATTGTATTCATTATCTTGTGAAATGTCTGATGTATCAAATTTATGTATATCACATTTAATGTGATGGTATATACCATCGACAAAGAATTGATATATGAGTGAATCTGTGTCAGTATAGAGAGTTTAGCAGTATTAGAAAATTTATTTTGAATGTAATTATAATGAAAGTCATACAGTACAGTTTTTGAAATGTCAAGAATACAAAATCTCTTCTCTCATTGCACGCTTCCATCCTTCATCTTTCAGAGCTTCAGAAATGGGAACATCTTCTACTTCTCCTATTATTGCTACGTTGACGTTTCTGTTGTAGAAATCATGAACATAATCCTTCAGTCTTTCTGGCTTCAGTATTTGGCTACGATCTCGCAGTCCTTCTCTTCTCTGACCTTGTACATTCACTTTCTGCATTGGCGTTTCTTCATTTTCGTCTTCAGTTATTTCACCTTCCAATTTTTCTTCAGTCTTTTCTTTTGTAGTTTGAGCTTGATCTGTCTCTTCATTCCTTTCTTCATTGTTTGGACTTGTTTCTGACGATTGAGTACTGGCTGACTTAAATGGCTTTCCTCCTGACTAGTATCCTCCTTCGCTGAAGATCACATTGTCCGAACAAATGACTTCTCTTTCTCCAGGGATGTAAATTCTATAATTCGAAGAGTGAAGATCATATCCAACAAAGATTCCTTTTCTTGACTTCCTGTCCAACTTCTTTCTAGACAGGCTCGTGTCTAGAACCCAACAATCACATCCAAAAATTCTTAATTTGTTGATATCAGTGCGACAACCGTACCACAAATCTGCTGGACTTATTCCTGCGACTGTACTTGTCCCAGTTTGGTTGATTGTAAACACTGCATAGTTTACTGCTTCTGCCCATAAATTATCCTTCAAGTTCTTCGCCTGTAAAACTTGCTGATTCCACAATTGTTCTCATTTCCCTTTCGATTCTACCATTTTGTTGTGGTGTGTGAATATTTGAGAAAGTGTGCCGAATTCCCAACTCCTCCAGAAGTTTGTGAGTGGTAGAGTTTTCAATCTCTTTGCCGTGATCAGACCTCAAGACTTTTACCTTTCTTCCGAATTGATTTTCAACTTCCTTCAAATAAATCCTAAGCTTGTCAGCTGCTTGATCCTTGGACTTCAGATAGTAGACGGTTCGAAAATGAGAGTAGTCATCCTTGAACATCAGAAAGTACTTCGCTCCTCCGATTGACCTTTCGTTCATTTCTCCAAGATCTACGTGAACTAAGTCCAATGGTTGAACAGCTGTTTTGACATTCTCAGGGTGTGTAACTCGGTGCTGCTTGCCCAAAGCACATGCGTTGCAAACTTGGTTGTTCCAGTCGTTTATAAACTTGATGTTATTTTTCTTCAAAATTTCCTTCACATACTTCAAGTTCTGATGTGCAAGCCTCTCATGCCAAGTGACAATTGAAGTTGCAATCAGATTGGTATTCTCAGTTGGTTGACGAAACATGACCTTGTATAAGTTTCCCTTACGTTGAGCCATCGACAAAACTGCTTGATTTTCCTTTGCCTTAATAATTGATATGTCCTTGTTACACTCTTCAGTGTGTCCTCGATCCATGATTTGACTGAGAGAAATCCAGTTGAAATTTAATCCAGGTACATAAAGTACATCTTCTATTGTAGCCAATTTCCATTCAACACCGTTGTAAGCTTCCAGTTCGATGTCTCCTACTGATGTAGCCTTGAGTTGACGAGAGTCTCCCATGGTCACTTTAATTGGCTGTTTCAGTTCTCTCATGTTGACAAACCAGTTTTTGTGCGATGTCATGTGTTGTGTGGCTCTACTGTCCTGGTACCAATTTTCATTAGCCCCTTGTTTTTGGCTCTTCAAATTAGTACTTGACAATCCAATGGCTACGTAAAGTTTACCTAACCGACCTCCGTATCTTCTATCACTCTTGCCTGGCCTCTCGTTGTCTGACTTGTCATCATTTCTCTTCAAACAGTCTCGGGCAAAATGTCCTTTTTGACCACAAACATTACAAGGATAATTTTCTTTGCAGTAGGCTAAATACTTTGCACACGGTTTGTTTGTGCAACTTTTCTTCATGTGGCCTTTCTGTCCACATTTGAAACAAGTGACTGCAGAGCTCCCACTTTGTTTGTTTTGCTTCTAGTTACTGTGCTGTCTCGTCTTCTTTCTCTGCTGCATCATCAAAGCGTTTCCAGACGTTGACTCACTTGATCCTTCTTGTGCTTTGATTCTGTCTTCTTCGAGTCTCAGCTTCTCGATGAAGTTTGGTATTGTTCGCTGATTTCCTGCTACGTTGTCCCAAGATGTACGAAAATGGTACAGATGAGGTGGCAAAATTGATAACATTCGAGTCATTGCCCATTGTTCATAATTGTTTCCATTCAAAGAGGTTAAATCTACGGCGAGTTGCAGTATGTCATTGCAATTTGCAACAGCTGATTTGGAGTTGTCAAATGAGTAGCTGAAAAATTTGCGTTGCAGACCTTCGATCTCGTAATCTGACTTTTTGCCATACAAGTTTTGCAGTTTTCCATACATTTCAAATGCCGTTGTACAACTCAAAATCTTCTTCGAAATAGCTTTACTAACATTTATGCCAATGACGGTTTGAGCCTCAATGTCTTTTTCAACCCATTCAATTACATCTTTTTCATCGACTTTACCTGCAGGTTTTGACTTTGCACCAGTTACATACTCATAAATTTTCTTTGACTTTAGCGTTAAATCAATTTTAAATTGCCAAGCTTCAAAATCTACTTCACCGTCTTGATCTTCTGACAACATTTCAATATTTGACTTTGTTGATTGCTCCATTTTGAAATTTAATCAAACCGAATTTTGACAACACTACTCACAACTTGATTCTTCGCTGACGACGACTTGGCTGGAACACAGTGCTGAATTGACTAACTTGTTATTTTGCTTGATAATTTGGCGTGTCTGAATTTTGAGTATGATCTGGGCCCATAACCTGTTAGTTTTTAATTGCCAAATAACAAGTCAGGTTGTAGTTTTAACAGACGTCCTTGTATTAACTGTTTTACAATCAACAGTAATCCCAAAATATTTTTAATTGTAAATTCACCAAAAAACTGACGAATTTCACAGACAGTTTCTTTTGAAAATATTTTCGCAGACACTTTGTTCACTAAAGTTAACACGCAATTATTTACATACTATCTAGATTAACAGAAAATAAATATTACAAAAAATAATTAATCACAACATTTTTTTATCAAAAAGTGTTAACAGTTTAGGTGTCTTTGAGCTAGATATAGGTGGGACTAAATGTTCAGGAAGTAACGGTAAATCTTTGTGTGTTTCGTGTAATGCATCTGGATAATGTATATCGACTTCAAATATGTAACCGTATTCATTATTATCATTAATGTCATCAATATTAATTGAGTAAATTTCATGGACCCATTTAAATTTTCCTTCAGGTAGTGGAAAACTCATTGCATAACCATACAAATTGTTTACGTCGTAATACATTAAATATGATGTAGGTTCGTTAGGATTAAATTCATCTACCATATACTTATTGTTTGCTTTTCCGTAACGATTACAACATTGTGATATTCCACCTCTTATACCTCGTTCTATAAACATTATCATATCTATATTATAGTGACCCTTATTTGTATTTGCCGCCATGACGTCGTATCCATTCGGTGTGATTCGCCCCAACCCGGATATAGAGAGACCACCCTAGTATAGTTTGGTTGAACCCGTCGAGAAGGTGTGCATTGACATTTATATTTTGGTTACCCTTCTTTATTCTGTTAAACCTTGTTAGTTATATCCTAAATTAAGTGTTTCAAGTATTATAAATAAACAAGTTGCGGTTCGTGGAGCCCGGTGTTTTATTTATTGTGGTATAACAGGGGTTGTGATTGACCCAAGGAATTAGTCGAGAAAGTTAGCGACTAAAAGTGGCGCCCAACGTGGGGCTCGAAACAAAACGTCTGTCAAAGTGTTTTATGCAGTTAGTTAGCCAGAAAATATGGAAATTGTTAAACTGTTGTGATTTGAATCGTGAGGATACGCCCTTCATTTGACGCGTGGTGCAGTTCTAGTAACTTTTGTTGCGGTTAAGTTTAAGTTGGTACTGTCAATTGTCATCTGACAAATTAATCGAAACTGTCAAGCGTGTTTACTTTTTTGACAGTAATAAACATATAGGTTATGTCATTGAAATCTAAATAGTGGAACTATATGTACAATTTGCGACCACGGAAGGTTGTTGCGATACAGGAAGGACGGTATAATTTACGTACTCGAAAAACTGTGGCATTGGAACCCGTTGGCGACTTAGAAATGAATCTAGAAAATGATAACCCGAATGCTGGTGCTGGACCAGTACCACCTGTTCCTGGTAATATTACTTTGACTGCTGATCAGTTCGCACAGCTGTTACAAGGTTTGCGACAGCCACCAGTTGTGGAAGTCCCACCAATGATAGCTCAGGTAGGGAATTTTTCAAGGTGTAATTCGCGTTTTTCCGGTGAGAAATCAGATAACGTTGATGCGTTTATTGATGCTATTACGGTATATAAGAACTGCCTTAACGTTTCGGACGCGAATGGTCTTCTTGGATTACCGATGTTATTGGACGGACCGGCAGCTACTTATTGGCAAGGAGCGAAAAGTTCGGTTAGAACGTGGAACGAGGCTCTCGAATCNTAATACCAACTGATCATATTTTAGGGTAAGAAGAACCGTTAGCTCCCTAAATTTTAAGAACAGAAAATTGGTTTCTATATCCCAAAAGATGTGAGTGAGGTTCTTTGGCATTAGCGCGTCTTCACTTGCTTAAAGTTACCAGTGCAAACTGAGAAGACCAGGATAAATAATTTCAGGGCAAAAGTACTGATGGCTCTATTAACAATTGATGGTAGTAAATTGGCCTCCATACTGTATTTTAAAAGATGTCAGTGAGGTTCTTTGGCACTTGCTCAAAGTAAAGCAGCAGTGAAAACTGAGAAGACTGAAATGAATCGAATTTTATCAGTTTATTATTCCTTCACGTTTTGAAGTTTGGACTGACAGTTTAGGAAGGTTAATAGCTAATACTAATAATATGTACTTATTCTATCATCATCATAAGGTCATCAGGCACCTCCAATCTTTCATATCCTGGCCTAATCTTCGCATTTTCCTAAACCTACAATAACCCACATCCTTCAGTGTTTGCGAACAGTAATGTAATCTAGGTCTACCTCTACCCCTC
The DNA here is from genome assembly GCF_000699045.2 of Agrilus planipennis. Taxonomy (NCBI): domain Eukaryota; kingdom Metazoa; phylum Arthropoda; class Insecta; order Coleoptera; family Buprestidae; genus Agrilus; species Agrilus planipennis. Next base: position 418,058 of record NW_020442463.1, on the reverse strand, counting down.
CTTACTCCCGCTTCTTCCTCCAATATGTCTCTGACAAGACCTTCATGCCTGAGAAGGTGTCCTACTAACCTATCTCGCCTATTTCTTATTGACTTCCATAGAGTCCTCTGTTTTCCTATTCTTCCTAACACCTCTTCATTTCTAACCTTCTCTATCCACGGTATCCTCATCATTCGCCTATAACACCACATTTCGAAGGCTTCTAACCTTTTCTTTTCCGCCGCGCCCACTGTCCATGTTTCGCACCCTTACAGCGCCGCGTTACAAATATACACCTTTAACAATCTTTTTTGAATTTTTAAATTAGTCGTTCTCTAGTATAGAAGTGACTTTTTTTTATTAAGGATGACTCGCGACCCTCCGCTATCTTCTGCCTTATATTCCTGTTACATCTTTCGTCCTGATTTACCTGACTTCCCAAGATCCTAAAATCGGCATCTTCTTCTCTTTATATTTGCTCTTTCTCTACTCTTTCTTCCCTTGCATACTAGTAAGTACTTCTGTTTTACTTTTATTTGTTTTCATTCAGTACTGCGTTGCCAGTACCGCTTCCATTTTATTTAAAGCTGTCTCTAGGTCCTCCTTGCTGGTTGCTAATACTGCTATATCATCATCAAATAATCTAAGCTTACTAATCGTTTGCCCCTGTAGGTATATCTATTCCTACAGTTGTACTGTTTTTAATGAACCTAACCTATTCTATAGAATTTTTATTTTGAAGACGTACGTAGTTATAATAGTCGGGCTTGTTAATATTGATTGTAATCAGCGTTGACGTGTGCGTCTGTGTGTGTACGTGCAAAATTGCTCTATTTCTCTTATCTGTCAGCAAACACGGTGACATTTTCAGGGTCAGCTAAACGTTTTTATTAATAACGTAGTTATTTTGTAACTACGGTACACACTTACAGACTGTTTCAAATGGAAAACAATAAGTTCAAGGATTTTATTGAAAGAAAATCTACGACCTCTAGGCATATATTGAAAAGAATTTCAAAATATTGTTATACACATAAATATTTTTCTACCAGTCTAATCATATTATCTTCCCGTATTCCTTGCTTTACAACAGTGGCGTAGCGTGGGGGTGGGGCAAAGGGAAGCCATGGGCCCCGGGCGGCACAAAGGTAGGGACTGCAAAAATATTTTTTTCGGTATTAGATAGAATAAGGTCCGTCTCGCAGTAATGTTAGATGCCCCAATTTAGTAGAATTTGTATCAATTTTTAATAATTTGTATCATGTAACAAGCATTACCGTTTAGGTTCGTAAACTCACAATTATCGAATCTTTAAAACATTGCAAAAGTATAGAAAGATTACATTTGCTCCTAGCGACAATACAATACTGACTATCTGGATCGTGATGGTATACTTTATTTGAACATCAGAAATCTTTACAATTCTCCCTAAATCCTGAGATGAATCCTCAAAATAAATCCGCTTGCTATCCTGAATTATGTATGCAAATAAAGTAGGTAAGTTATGTGAGACTTCTGCAAATGCGCATGCTTAATTTTACGTTTGTTCTTATTAAGTGTGGTAAATTAACACATTTTGAATTGAAATTAATGATATTGTTGTAATTTACAAATCTTGTATCATATGGAAAAATGCATTTTTTTTAGTAATTTTAACCACCCTTGTCAGCAAAGTAAGCAAAGGTCTTACCCCCCCCCCTCCATGCTTACGTAAACATGGGTACCTGCACATTTTCTTAAAATCTTTTTAACTTAAACTTAAAACACCTCGTGAGGGCGAGTTAGTATTATCAATTATTTTGGGGAATCCCTGAACATGCGTTTTGCTTTCGAACGTAGACAAGTGGAGTTGTCATATTTGTTCAAAGCAGAATCTACCAAATTGTGTAAAAAAAATCATAAAAATATACAAAAAAATAATTATCTAACATAATTATCAACCAGACCCCCGTCCCCATATCATAAAAAATAACCGAAGAAAATAGGAAGGGCGTCAAATTTAGTCTTCGCCTCGGGTAGCGGAAATGTACGCTACGCAGCTGGTTTACAGTTTATTCCACAGGTCTTCAAATCTAGACAAGTTTTGTAATCAACTATATGCGAATTAACAGAGCTAGAGCCCCCCGTATGTCGAATATGACGGTAATCTTCAACATCAACATTTATATGGAATTTAGTAAACAAATACATACAAACAAACAGCTAGGCGTATACTATCTCTTTAGGATTGAAAATTTGTTTTTAGAACGATGCCCGATGCGTAAGTCAAAATTTACATCCACAATCCTGAGAATCAGTGTGTAAGTCTGATTTAGCTATAGGTCAGGTCACAGTCAGATCACACTCAAGTAAAACATAATACATTTTGCGTGGCAATAGTCACCCAATAAGAAACGGTCAAGTCATAGTCCGGTCAATTGACTAACGATCTCTAACGATCTTTTGATTTGACTGGACCGTTGATTTGAAATCGAAAGTGTGACGCAGTTCGGTCCGATCACAGTCAAAACATCGTACTTTGTACTATATTTTACTTCTTTTTTTATATATAAACGTAATTAATAAAAAAAATATTTGTAATGCTTTATCATAAAACTGTACAGTTGTTTTTATGTACTTACCTACACTTCAAAACGATTAATTGAAACATTTGCTGAGTTTTATGATAAATGATTCTGAAGCACTAACGATAAGTATGAATTTTTTATTTTCTTCGCCTAATACAAGTAAGTGCCACAATAGTCAATTTCTTTTCTGTCTGCTTATGTACTGTACTCTGGCTGTGACCGTACGGCATAATGTGAACGGTGGCATATTTCGTCTGACCGTCACTGAACCGTGATCGGACCGTGACCAGATTTATAGTTTGAACCGGGCTTAAGAGTTATCATTATCATCATAAGGTCGTCACTCCTAAGACAAGTTGGCGTATCAGGCGTTTTGATCCCTCGACAAAATGCCCCCGGACAAAATATCCCTGACAAAATATCCCTGGACAAAATATCCTCGTGACAAAATATCCCTGGACAAAATATCCCCGTGACAAAATATCCCTAGACAAAATATCCCCGTGACAATTATCTCTAGACTAAATATCACCGAACAAACGCCCCGATAATAAATTATCGAACAGATACTCCAATAAATAATATAAAATTCATATACTTCATTTCATATATTTATTTGTATTTATTTAATAATAATAACGTTTGATTGTCAGTAATATATAAGTCATTAAATCGATAGGGTTAGGTTAGGTTGCGCTGGATTGACGGGTTGGATTGTATTATGTTTGATCATGTGAGGTGTGGTTGGTAAGGAAGGGAACGTACGGCAAGGTAGCATGGCGCAAGTTTGACAGGGTTAGGTTAGGTTAGGTTAGGTTAGGTTGCGCTAGATTTACTTGGGTTGGATTGTATTATGTTTGATCATATGAGGTGTGGTTGGTAAGGAAGGAAACGTACGGCAAGGTAGCATGGCGCAAGTTTGACAGGGTTAGGTTAGGTTAGGTTAGGTTAGGTTGCGCTAGATTGACTTGGGTTGGATTGTATTATGTTTTATCA
>NW_020442463.1:402774-409750 GCF_000699045.2 Agrilus planipennis | reverse complement strand
AAATTAACACATTTTGAATTGAAATTAATTATTATATTGTAATTTATAAAAAAGTATAAAATTTCTTTTAGTTTTAGTAATTTTCACTTCCAGTTGTCAGCATAAGTACGCAAAGATCTTACCCCCCTTCATATGTTTACGTAAACATTGGTACATACCTGTATATTTTTTAAAAATCTTTATAACATAACCATAAAACACCTTGTGAAAGCGAGTGAGCATTATCAAATATTTTGGGGAATCCCTGAACATCCGTTTTGTTCTCGAACATAGACAAGTAGGGTTGTCACATTTGTCCAAATCGGAAAAATCATAAAAATAAATAAATAAATATTAGTAACATAATCACAAATCAGACCTGCGTCCCCACATCATGAAAAATAAACTAAGAAAATAGAAAAATTTAGGCTTTGTCCCGGGTGGCAGAAATTTATGCTACGTCACTGTATCTATACAGTTGTTCAAAAAATAGAGCTACGAATTAAGGAGAGTAAAGTGTGTATAATGTTTTTGCCGAAACAGTTGAAAAGTTTTGTGAAAGTTTTTATGCATTTATTTCTAATATTAAGTGGTACGTTGTAAATAACCATCAAAAGCGGTGTAAACTTTACAAAGGTGTTTAATGGTTTGTAATGTTAAATTTGTCATTACCCAAGGTACTTATGTGAGTACATACATGTGTTGCCGCAATGAGTCGATAATGTTTGGATCGATGAAAATCGATAGCAATGTAAACCAGATGATGACTGGTTTATAAAGAGGAAGACTTTGTCGCGTAGCGCTGTTAGAGCTACCGGTGCTTTTAAAATACAGAAGCTTTTAGTAGTCAGTAAGTAAAACAAATAACCTAAATTCCTAAGTAAACGTTGGTAATTACCTGTGTTTCTCTTAAGAGTCAATTTGTGTCCGCCACTCAGGTGTGGAGTTAACATACACGTGGAGTGGAAATCGTTCGTGAGTTTTACAGAAGACATTACCCATCCCATTTTGATTCACATTTATTTAAATATTCTGTATATCCTAAAATATACCTCTACGTATGATATCGGCTAAGTAGGTATAAGAAGGATTACCACAAATAGGGTCAGTCATGGGTTAAGTAGAACAGTAATTTCTTATACATATGTCTAATAATACTATACAAACAACAGGTTAGAACAGGGGAAATATTTAAAAAAAAAACTCATACGTTAGTAACATATTTACGTATGAGCAGAACGAATTGTACCCCAGATCGGCAGAATTCTACTGGTGCCAAATATTTCTTCACTTTAATAAAAAAAAAAAAAATAAACAAGAAAACCTTCCGAGATGACCTCTGCCGATGTAATATTTTTTGGAGTAAAAGTAACCTCCGAAGTTGATAGATATCTGTTCTATAGAGTGATACTCAGGTTTCACATACACTCCTAATTAATATTCTCGAAAAACCACCAAATGGATTAAATTCTATACGAAAAACGGTAAAAAGTGTTTGTAACCGTAAGTTAAATGGAAACATTTTTGAAATAAAAAAGATCGTCTGCAGCATATAAATTTGATTTACTATCATCATCATAAGGTCGTGGTTGGACTCGCACCTCTAGTCCTTCTTATCCTCAGCTAATCTTCGCATTTTCCTAAAAGTGGAATATCCCACATCCTTAATTATTTGCGAACAGTAATCTTATTTAGGTCTATCTCTACTCCTTTCACTCCTGCTTCTGCATGTAAAATGTCTCTGAGTAGACCTTCATGTCTGAGAAGCTATCCTACTAACCTATCTCGCCTATTTCTTATTGACTTCCATAGTCCTCTATTCTTCTAATTTTTCTAATACCTCTTCATTTCTAACGTTCTCTATCCACCGTATCCTAATCATTCGTCGAAAGGGCATTTTTTGGTACTGCCGTGTTACTGCCTATTTAGTATTACCTGTAATACATTTCCAATTGCTATTTAGGAAATGTATAGATTTCCTAGGAAATGTGTCTAATATAATTTATTTTACAAACGAACGATTTTAGGAGGTAACATATGCACCCATTCCCTTTTCTACCATTTTCATTACTGTTAAGTAAAATTATTTTTTATTTCTTCTAAACCCGAATTGGTCTTCCCCAAATATTTCTTCAGCCGTCTTTTTCCATTCTTCTGTGTACGATTTTATCGAGTTTTTAAGATTTTTGGCGCATCTGAGTCTGAGCTAATTTTTCCAAAATTCTCACATCTACCAATATCTACTTCCCTCTTTATAGGTCGCTCTGTAGTCACAAACATTTTCTCTTAGTCGCAATGTTCGTTATCCCTGCATTTGTAGCCCTAATAGAATAGATTTTGCTTCTATGGATCAATTTGTATTGGAGACAGGGTTGTAAGCGGCTTTTATTTTTTCATGGGCCAAGAGAGGTCCACACCGATGTACCTAGATTATTCGGTTTAGCCCAAGATGCAATTCTAAGACCGCATGTTTATTTCGTCCCCTGGTGTGCATACTGTTTTTTAGGATACCTTCGCTAGAAGTGAAATTTCCTTGGCTAAGTGATTTAGAAAATTATGTTCACCGAGAGAAAAACCAAAAAAGCTATCAACTTAGGCAAGGTAATAGATATTTTTGCATTATTAAATTAAAATAGTTATAGTTGGGATGATCAAGATTGACAGTCCAATAAATTATCTGTTAAAAATACATATCTTCTTTGTTGTTTCCACTTGGGTCTGTAGTTATTTGCTATGTTTTGTTAAGTTAGGAAATGATTCATAAGTAGTACAGACATAGTGAAAAGAGATAACCGAATAATAGTAAGCGGTGCAGCGTTTAGATGTAGCTTAGGTAAGCAAAAGATCAGAATCGGCTTTATATCTGCTTGGTTGTAATTATATTCTTAAACGTCTACATTTCATTCTGTTACACATTAACTGATGCAATGTTATTCCTTTTTCTTTATTAGTGTCCGCTGCAATTCGTATTTAACATCTCTTTTCTATGTTTACGATATTCCCTACAACGTCTGTCGTGTGTAAAAGTAGACATTCTGTCAGCAACCACTCCAGTCTAGTTAGTAAGTTCAAAGTATAAAGTAAATGCGACAGTTTTATTGTGGACCTTGCCAATTTTGAACGTCCAATCTATAATACGATCTCCATATATACCTATATACTTCATAACGTAAAAATAAAATACATCTTGTAATGAGTAAAGGATGATTAAGACCAAGACTGTCCCCATTTTAGTCTTGGCCTTCATCATCATCATAAAGTCGTCAGTCCTAAGACTGGTTGGACACGTACCTCCACTCTTTCCTATCCTAAGCTAATCTTCGCATTACCCTAAAACTAGAACAAAACGTATCCTTAACTATTTGCGAACTGTAATGTAATCTAGGTTTACCTAGACCTTCGTGCCTGAGAAGGTATCCTACTAACCTATCTCGCTTATTTCTTATTGACTTCCATAGAGTCCTCTGTTCTCCTACTCTTTCTAATACCTCTGTATTTCTAACCTTCTCTATCACCGTATCCTCATCATTCGCCTGTAACACCACATTTCGAACGGTTCTAACCTTTCTTTTCCGCCGCGCCCACTGTCTATGTTTCGCATCCGTACAGCACCGTACTCCAAACATATACCTAATTTCAGCTGACACGTATTTTTTTTTAATAATTCTTCTAAGTGCAAATTTTTTTTATTTACCCACACAATAATTGTCATGACTTTCAAAGTCGATAGTTACGAAAACTCGACAACTTACCTTCCTTCCAACGCATAAACTAACTTTTTGCATTTTTGCAAGAACAGCACCAAGACTACAAGACCAATTTAGCTCATCATTAAATAAAACACTGTTGACAATTTCCACACTTTTAATTGTTCATAACAATATGGTTTCTTCAGAAGATACAATAATGATACAGTTATTATAGAAACAATTGAAAGTGGGAATGTTGTCATTAGCATGTCATTTTATTTCCGCATTATATAAAAATGTCGCATAATTTTGTATTAAGCAAACTGATTCGGATTATATGCAGATGAATGTTCACGGTTTTAAATTTTAAGTTATAGGTACATGTTAAATTACTATTTAGGCCTGCACATGGGATTTGACTCATACGTGTCATCGTTAGTATGTCCGTGGTTGCAGAGAAGACAATACAACGTAACATAACTACCTTTAAGTGCCAACATCGAACATAAACATTATGTTTATCTTGACGCAATAATAAAACTAGTAAGAAGCCAGTTATATAATAGGTAGTCAATTTGCAATAAACTTTTTCATACGCCATAACTATTTAATCTACATAATGAACTACAGTCATTCGAGTCCATTGTGTTGAGGGTCTCCCATGGTTAACACTGGAAAATCACATTTTTCCCCACAATAACCCAACCTAAAAGATGGATGTGTCGTACAGAAATAATGAGAAATAATCAGCTTGTCATTTAATTAATCCTAGTAGTGCATTCAATGAGGCGGTTTAGGGGATTTTTAAGCAGCATCCCAAGACAGGATACGTTTGAATAAAAAGAATACCGTAAATTTAGTTTTGTGTCCAGAATTTATGTTATTTCAAAATAGTTTAGAAGTGCTGGGCTCTGGTAGGTGTTATTTTATATTTTGAACTCCAAAGAAAAATGATAAAAACGGTTTACAAATCTAACCGATAATTCAGTGAATTCCTTCTTTCATTATCTATGTCATTCAGTCTGACTTTGATAAGATTTGTTCCATATACCGCAATTAAGTTTGTTTGTACCTAAATTCCTTTTTAGTAAGGTCTTTATTGTGTTTTATACTGCTTAAGGAGTTATTGATACCAATTGGTAAAAGTAGTCAGTAATTAAATTTTGAAATATGGTTACTTAAAGATAAAGAAATATTGTCCAATTACCTGTTGCAATCTTTCTGAAACAAAGGTAAAGTTAGCAATCTGCCAATAAAACTGCAATGGAATGAAATAAAGTGAGTTTGTGTTTGCGTGATGCAGGTTGAAAAGATTTAATATAAATAATGGTATCAGTATGTTATTCTTTATGGAAGATGGAAAATGTATGTTTATTATGTTAGCTTTCGATGGTTAGATCTAAAAAGTTAATGGCATTATTGACTTGATTTATTTCTTCTGGAAATAATCTTCCGGGAAATTTCCTCCGGGCTGACATCAATCCAGAGGCATTTTCCTGGGGCTTTTTTTCCGAGGGGAGTATCTTTCGGGGGCTTTTTTCCTAGATTCGCTTCATCCACCTCCTATGGGGACATTATCAACGGGAGACTCATTCAAATGCTAAAATTCATTATATATATACAATCAGAAAAACCGCTGTTGTTGAATAACTTGAGTAAGGTTTCACAAGGCCTAATATAGGACTTCATAAAGTCGAAAAATAAATATTAACATGCAGTTTCTTATCAGATATCATGATTGTTTTTGTATGCAATGTAAACTACTTATTGAAGATTTTCATAAACGTAAGTTAGAAAATATCATTTTATTAGGTACTATTCTTTTTAAGTTTTTGCTTTTTTTAGGAAATATAATTTCATTTTTATTTGAAAGAATAGTTTACTATACATTGGAAAAGAAAACTGGCAGTGGCGTAGCTACGGAGGTTAGGTTATTCAAACGTCGCCCTCATCGACTAAAAAATATTTTTCAGATATGTAGCAGTCTGAGGGGTACAGACGTCTTTTTATCATCTTTTTTCAGCAATATGTTGCAAAATTTATTGTACCACGTTCTCTTTATTTTTTGTAATAGGTAGGTACTTAACAAATTACATCGCAAATACAAGAAGACAGATAAGGCATTGCCCTGCTGCACTCATATCACTTTTTATAGTAAACTTATCCGCGGCTTTACTCGCGTTGGTGTCCCAAATACGTGTCAAAGATAATAAACGATTACATAAAACTAATTCTTCTATGCCTCGGGAATGGTATTTTTTTCTATATAAAAGGTACCTTATGACCTTTTCTGTACTCCTGAAATTGGTTTAAGATTCGGCCGCTTCGATGACCAGCCCGTACAGACAAACAGACAGACAGACAAAGTGTTTTTTAAGGGCCAGTTTATCCTTAATAGCGTACAGGTTACCATAATTATTACAGATAGAAACGTCAATTTTACTTATACATATAGTATTTTATATGTATTCCCATCTATAAATCCTGACTACAATCTTAAAACAATGTAAAATCTTAAACATGGTAATAAATAGGGTTCGGATAATTATGCATTTGCATAACTGCATATTCTAATGCATATTTAACCCATTATTTGGTTAAAGTGCATATTTTGGTCAAGTTTTATCTGCATATTTCGTAGTTAAAACTTGTTTGCAAACATAATTTATACGCTTACCAAGGTCAAATACTTACTCACCCCCTACGGGTTGCGTTTCGTTTACACAAATGTGAATTTCTTAATATCGTCAACCAAGAAAGTGTTTTTAAAAGCACCTCGCATTGCTAAGTTCAAAGAAATTGCCGGTAGTGAGATTCCACTTCCGCCATCCCCAATTGTTACAAGATTGAAGCTGCAACCTATTACGCTCAACATTTTGAACTTATTGCCCGTATTATTAACGATTTCGATCCTAAGGAATCGCAGTGCGTTGAGGAAGCACAAAATGCATTAAGAGGGAGAAGATTGCCCGAAGATTTAATTTTCATTAAATTAAATTTTAGTTGTATTTCTGACGCTATTTTGAAATTGGAAACTAAAGGACTCTGTTTAAAAAATAGTAAACAGATTGTCGAAAATGTTTTTCATAAATTAAATAAATTAAAAAATAGCAATTTTGCTAATAAACTGTCGTCAGTATTGCAAAAAAATACGGGATATCAAAATTTAAAAAACATTTGCATGGTATTGTAATAAAATGTAACAGCAAAAATATGTAAAATTATAAATAGACAAATATTACCCTTAAAATTTGTTTTATTTCAATCTAAAAAACGACATTTGAAAGCATATTTAAATGCATATATTT
>NW_020442463.1:396310-401217 GCF_000699045.2 Agrilus planipennis | reverse complement strand
GGTTAGTTTAATATGAAATATTAATATGAAAATTCATTTTTGAATTTTTTACCCACTACACGCACACTACCTCAAATTAATGAGGGAAAAATTGTTGCTGTTGTCACACCCCCGCCGGGAATCGGACCCGGGACCTTTGGCTTTACGCACCAATGTTCTGACCACGGCGGGGATGTGACAACAAAAACAATTTTTCCCTCATTAATTTGAGTTAGTTTGTAGTGGGTAAATAAGAAATCGAAAAAATGATTTCAAATTAATATTGCATATTAATCCACTATTAAGTAACTAACAATGTCATAGGACCCCTTAGTTTGTCTAGAATCCAAAATTTCATAAATGTATCACAAACAGTTATTGACATATTAACGTTTAAAAATCATTCATTGACTGACAAAAATCTAACCCACTTCCAAATGACCTAGAACCTCGATATTTGACATCAAGGTGACTATTATATAATGATATTGATGTAATTAGTAGCAAAATGTGGAAAATAATACAAAAAAGAAAACTATGCAGCCTAAACGTTGGAAAATAGAGCAATTTTACAAATAATAACCAACAAATCAAATAGAAAATCATTCTATTATCAAAATCATTCGAGTGACGATTTTTCGTCTGCCAGAATCATTCTATTATGCTCATCTTTGCAGTGGGTGAATTCATTTTGAAAACATTAAGAAAATTCTTGTAGGTTAGGATGGATAAAATTTCTCCCCTTCCCCTAAATGTTATATTATGTGTAGGTATTATAAAGATACAATTTAATAAAAAAAGGCTGAATTTTTGCATGAGTCCTCAACCCGCCACTGCGTAAATATCATAGCTGCAGAAGCAAAACAAAGGTCAATCTTTGACTTGACCATAAACAGCAAATTGCAATTCTGTAATTACAAGAAATGTTAGGACTATATCAATCGTTAATAAAGGCTTTTCATTCATTTCACAATTGCTACAACAAGTTGCTAGTGTTGATTTTAATCCTACACATTCACCAATTCCGTGATAATGTTACTATAGATACTACAAGCCCACTTCACAGAGCATTTCACCTATTCAGAAGTTAAATTTTTTTAAATTCCGAAATAGATATTTGTTTAATTATATCGAAAAGCATTAAGATCAAATTTCAAGTAAATCTGACCGCAAACAAAAACGTTCCCTATAAACATTGCTACCCGTTAGAGGCTGAATTTTAAAATATCTTTCGTTATTCGTTGTATACATTATAAACGAAACTTTTGTGCAAAATTTCAGCAATATAGCTCTAAGGATTTAGTCTGAAAGTTTACATATGAGTATATATGGGACTAGCTGACTCGGCAGACTTCGTACTGCCTCAATCGATAAATAAAAGACCTAAACTTTTGTATAAAATAAACTTAAAACAAACAAAAGGAATCCATAATTAATAAAAAAAATTAATTTGTGACAAATAATCTGAAAGATAGTTAACAACTTTCATATTTATTCAGCTGTTAAACCTTCTCTGGACTTCCACAAATAATTCCAAATCAAAATTAGCCAAATCGGTCCATCCGTTCTCGAGTTTTAGAGAGACTAAAGAACAGCAATTCACTTTTATATGTATAGATTATGCACCTAGTCAGAAAAAAGAAAGAATGTTTATTTCCTACCTTGGTAAGTTTGCTATTTTTCGCCACCCATCAACCAGGAACTAGTGAAAAGCAAAATCGATCTTGTTCTTGCGAAAATTCAAGATCAAGATCAAGACTGTCTTTATACTAGCAAGGCCAAGGCTAAAACCGAACGAACAAAACTAGGACTAAAATCAAGACCGAATATGCAAGAGCAAAACCAAATACGAAAAATTGTTACTTCCGGTGGATTTATGAGTTATTATATATTTGTTATATTTGAGCTTTAACGGAATTCAGTAACACAACGAAAGTTTCTAAGGGGTACGCAGCGTAAGGGGAATCTGAAGAAGAAGGCGAAGATATCGTCGGAATTATTCGCAACAAGTCGCTCTATTTCGCAATTTTTATCAATCAATGCTTCTTGTAGGACACGTATTTTCAATAGAAATTAAAAAATAGTCTTGGACAGCCTTTAGAACAAAGGTTTATCCATCTTACCACAAAATTTCAAAGCTCTATTCTAAAGTAAAAAAAGGGGACTGTGGTAAATATAAAACAAAAAAAAAACTTTTCTTGAGCGGACACGTGTTTCGCCCACTTCATACGTGGGCATTATCAACGCGAATCTCGCGAGTCTTCCAATTTAATTTTTTAACTCTATTCCAAATATTAAACTCATGATATCTAGAACCGATAAGGATGTTTTTACTCTATGAAGCGTATACTACTGAATCATCTCATCTTAATATATCGTCTCTTTAATATTTGAAATTTTCAGTTTGCTATACTAGATTTTAACACTAAATATGGAATTTGCAAAGATGTCCTCGAAGTAAATGTTCTTTGTTCCTATGTCTGGATAAAGTGATTGAAATACAGACAAAATTAATTTTTTTTTGGTATTTTTTATGTCTTTTAAGTACCTTGTACTATTTTGTTCGCTGAAAGGTCAATNTTTGGGGGGGGGGGTGATTCGCTTTGATGAAAAGATTTTGAGAGTTCAGCTAGTTTAGAACAGAGAAGCAGACGATATTTTCAGACAGACGTTGTTGAAAAACATATTTTACGCGTTCGTCAAATCATGCATTTTCGCTCATGCTACATAAAAAAGAAAAAGACCTACAAGAAATGTGTAATTTCTAAGTTCGGTGAATTTTCTGCTTTATTTTTGTATACCTAGGGTCATAACTTTTGATTATGGATATGAACCATAACAATTTTTCTATTACCTATAATATAAAAAACAATTATACCTAAAAATCTACTCATTTTGCTGAAGGTTAATGACGTTTTCTGGACCACATTGAAATTCGTAGTGTATTAAATATTAATTCAAAAATTAATTTTATTTAATATAAGTAATCTCAAATTAATGCAAATAAATTTTTCGCTGTTGTCACACCCTCGTCGGGAATCGAACCCGACGGATCTTTTGACCTAATACACGGTTTGTCGTCTTTGCTGTTGTTACCTCTTGTAGTTCAGTAGTCAGAGCGATGGTGCGCAAAGCCAAAGGTTCCGGGTTCGATTCCCGGCGAGGATGTGACAATAGCAACAAATTTTACCTTATTAATTTCCGGTAACTTATAGTCGATAAAAATCGAGAATAAATTAGAAACTCTTAAAAGTAAAAGGAATAAAATGCTTTTCAATCTTTTTTCTAAATAAGCATTATATTTAATATCGTTTTCAGGTAGTTGTTATATTGGTTAAAATAATTTTTTGTAAAAAGTACCTATGGTATATAAACAGTATTGTACATATATTTTTATTTTTTATTTATTTTTGCATGCTTAAGTTTATCTAAATTACAAATTCTGTAATTTAAATGTAGTTTAGAGTTTAAAAACGCATTGTCTGATAACAATGTTTATGTTTTTCTTCGTGTACCCATACCTGCAAAAGTTTGTATTCCTTATTAGTCTACAATGTTTCTAATGGGCAGAGTACCTACCTACTTTCAGTATATTATAATAACTTCCTAGTAATTTTACATGTACTTTAATTCAAGCAACGGGAAAACAGTGTTTAAAGTTTATGGTAACAAAAGTAATCGGCACAATTGTATAGGTGCTTGTCATGGTTAACAAGAACAAAGATCTTGAACTAAATGTATAATATGCAGTTATGTATTAGGTAAAATTTACTATAGTATTACGTGAAAATCGAAAGCAAATATTATTTTCTAAAGACACAGTGGCTTTTAAAAATTAATGAAGTACTTGCCGACAATTAAAAAAAAATTTGTAGCTGGTGTCAATAATATCGATTGATGGAAACACATGTCGAGTTTTTGTTGAAACGACTTGTAACACTGTTGCTGCTCAACTTTTGATAATGATCCTTCAAGGGAATTTCATCAATAAGAGACGGTTGGAATAACGTTCTTGCTCACAAAAGTAAACCATTAAGTAAACAGAGTGTCTTACAACCACAATTAGTCTAATAATTTACATATATAGCAATACCTATATAATATAATAGACTGGGAAGCCTTTGGAGAAAAAGTGCGATCTCGCGCAGCTTCAGCTTTCGCCGTTTACTTTCACCTTCCACGAGGTTGTGTTTGTTTTGTGTACACCTATTGAAAATTTTCCGGCGTCCGGAAAATTGCCATATGTATTGGTAACCTTAATAAGGACTTTTCTTTTTCGCATGATCGAGAAAACAGACATTACGTGTAGATAGTTCAGTTTACGTTATATCTTGCTTACTGAGCCTAAAGTGCGGAAGGATTTCCTTGAATATGGACGGTGGTAAGTACAGTTGTTATCAAGTACCTGCTCATATTGCTAGGTATTCCTTTTGAGCTCTAAACTGTGAAACATTTATCTGGAATGTAACGTAATAATTAAGGGAGAAATACCTATACCCATGAGGAAATGAGCAAAGGGTTTCGTTATAGATTTATTAAATTTTATCGACCTTTTTGGTCTTAATACTGAATTAAAGACAAAATGCGATATTTATTTTTATATTTTTGAAATACTAGTGGGGAAGTTTTCTATAAATACCCGGAAAATGTTTGTAGAATGATTACGGAACTGACACATGAAGAACTACACTTTCTTTAACTTTTACTATTGAATCAAAAATTTTCTTGAATGATCACACGGTTTTCTTTATCATCATTTTTGGAACATCTCTAAATTATTTTGATGGATGTGCTACGTTTTTATTTATGTATATCTAATAAACTGACGAAAACAATTATTTATTAAAGAGTACCTACTTTGTTCAGTTATTTCGTATTATAGATTATTTTCATTTATAATTAACATTCTTAACAATAAATTATACGTT
>NW_020442463.1:387601-390709 GCF_000699045.2 Agrilus planipennis | reverse complement strand
TTTTGATAAATTAAATAAATTAAAAAATAGCAGTTTTGCTAATAAACTGTCGTCAGTATAGCAAAAAATACGGGATATCAAAATTTAAAAAACATTTGCAAGGTTTTACAAGAGGAAGAAACTGATGCTGTTGCTCCCAATAATTTGAATATTACGGACGTAGTTAATTTACCATTTGCTCCTATAGTTTCCTGTGACGTGAAAAGATGTTTTTCAGAAATTAAAAATATTTTATCTGATAATCGCCGTAAATTTATATTTGAAAATTTATTATATCATATTATCTATAATAAAATGTAATAGCAAAAATATGTAAAATTGTAAATAGACAAATATTACCCTTAAAATTTGTTTTATTTCAATCTAAAAAACGACATTTGAAAGCATATTTAAATGCATATATTTAATATTTTAAATGCATATTTTTGTACATATTTTGTACTTTTTTAATGCATAATTATCCGAAGCCTAGTAATAAATCATCAAAAAATCAGGTCTCTGTGTTTGAGAACATTTTTTAATAGGTACTACTTTTGCTAGGTATACTGCATACTTGAAGTATGCATTATCACTAGTTTGGAATAATTTCTTTTGAGCTCAGAATGGATTCAAATACATCCTATAAGACCTCACATACAGGTTTAGTCTTTGATACCTACCTACTAACCCATTTCATGAAAAGTTTTCAAAAACACTACAGTTTTTAATTTTGTAACATCTTGCTGGACTACTAAAATTCGGCAATCGTTCAGTAGATGAAATCGGAATAACAATATTTGTGGAGTCAGCCGCTGGTATTTGCTTAGTAAATGGATTTGGGTACCGGAGGTGTCTACCTTTTTGTTCCACGTTTGGTACGTGGAAAGGTACGTAAACTTAATACCATGTCAAACTGTATGCTGCTTTGTATGTGTGTATTTCTACATATTGTATTTCACTTCTGTACTACTAATCGACATGTATTAGACATTTACAAATAGCTACCTGGTAGTTAGTCTTATGGGATGACTTCTCAATCGGATATTCCTGCGAATATACGAGGGTGGATTGATAAGTTTCCGGCCTAACCAAGAGATGACGCCACTAGGCCTACCTTGAGGTGACATTCTATAGTACCATCCTTCGACATGTATTAGACATTTACAAATAGCTACCTGGTAGTTAGTCTTATGGGATGACTTCTCAATCGGATATTCCTGCGAATATATTATATAGAGAGTCCCTGTTTATGAAAGAGCCTATTTAGTAATGTAATAAATGTAATTTTTACAACTTCTGTTCGTATCTTTTCCCATTACTTAAACATAATTGAAATATTGTAGAGATGGGATCGAATGAAAAATAATCGATCATTCGATATCTAGACAGGCGGCAGGATGTCCAGTCAAGTTGAAAGAAAAATGAAATTGGCAGTCGTGTATAATTTACAAGAACCATTTCGGGATACTACTGACCCCTTCATAACTCGAAACCTTTTTAACCTACATACATGAAATTTGGCACATGTATTAAAACCCCTTAGTTTTCAATATTAATTTGAAATCATTGTTTCGATTTTTTATTTACCCACTGCAAACTACCTCAAATTAATGAGGGAAAAATTGTTGCTGTTGTCACACCCCCGCCGGGAATCGAACCCGGGACCTTTGGCTTTACGCACCAATGTTCTGACCACGGCGGGGATGTGACAACAAAAACAATTTTTCCCTCATTAATTTGAGTTAGTTTGTAGTGGGTAAATAAGAAATCGAAAAAATGATTTCAAATTAATATTGCATATTAATCCACTATTAAGTAACTAACAATGTCATAGGACCCCTTAGTTTGTCTAGAATCCAAAATTTCATAAATGTATCACAAACAGTTATTGACATATTAACGTTTAAAAATCATTCATTGACTGACAAAAATCTAACCCACTTCCAAATGACCTAGAACCTCGATATTTGACATCAAGGTGACTATTATATAATGATATTGATGTAATTAGTAGCAAAATGTGGAAAATAATACAAAAAAGAAAACTATGCAGCCTAAACGTTGGAAAATAGAGCAATTTTACAAATAATAACCAACAAATCAAATAGAAAATCATTCTATTATCAAAATCATTCGAGTGACGATTTTTCGTCTGCCAGAATCATTCTATTATGCTCATCTTTGCAGTGGGTGAATTCATTTTGAAAACATTAAGAAAATTCTTGTAGGTTAGGATGGATAAAATTTCTCCCCTTCCCCTAAATGTTATATTATGTGTAGGTATTATAAAGATACAATTTAATAAAAAAAGGCTGAATTTTTGCATGAGTCCTCAACCCGCCACTGCGTAAATATCATAGCTGCAGAAGCAAAACAAAGGTCAATCTTTGACTTGACCATAAACAGCAAATTGCAATTCTGTAATTACAAGAAATGTTAGGACTATATCAATCGTTAATAAAGGCTTTTCATTCATTTCACAATTGCTACAACAAGTTGCTAGTGTTGATTTTAATCCTACACATTCACCAATTCCGTGATAATGTTACTATAGATACTACAAGCCCACTTCACAGAGCATTTCACCTATTCAGAAGTTAAATTTTTTTAAATTCCGAAATAGATATTTGTTTAATTATATCGAAAAGCATTAAGATCAAATTTCAAGTAAATCTGACCGCAAACAAAAACGTTCCCTATAAACATTGCTACCCGTTAGAGGCTGAATTTTAAAATATCTTTCGTTATTCGTTGTATACATTATAAACGAAACTTTTGTGCAAAATTTCAGCAATATAGCTCTAAGGATTTAGTCTGAAAGTTTACATATGAGTATATATGGGACTAGCTGACTCGGCAGACTTCGTACTGCCTCAATCGATAAATAAAAGACCTAAACTTTTGTATAAAATAAACTTAAAACAAACAAAAGGAATCCATAATTAATAAAAAAAAATTAATTTGTGACAAATAAGCTGAAAGATAGTTAACAACTTTCATATTTATTCACCTTTTAAACCTTCTCTGGACTTCCACAAATAATTCAAGACCAAAATTAGCCAAATCGGTCCATCCGTTCTCGAGTTTTAGCGAGACTAACGAACAGCAATTCATTTTTATATATATAGA
>NW_020442463.1:366916-387326 GCF_000699045.2 Agrilus planipennis | reverse complement strand
CAACAAGTCGCTCTATTTCGCAATTTTTATCAATCAATGCTTCTTGTAGGACACGTATTTTCAATAGAAATTAAAAAATAGTCTTGGACAGCCTTTAGAACAAAGGTTTATCCATCTTACCACAAAATTTCAAAGCTCTATTCTAAAGTAAAAAAAGGGGACTGTGGTAAATATAAAACAAAAAAAAAACTTTTCTTGAGCGGACACGTGTTTCGCCCACTTCATACGTGGGCATTATCAACGCGAATCTCGCGAGTCTTCCAATTTAATTTTTTAACTCTATTCCAAATATTAAACTCATGATATCTAGAACCGATAAGGATGTTTTTACTCTATGAAGCGTATACTACTGAATCATCTCATCTTAATATATCGTCTCTTTAATATTTGAAATTTTCAGTTTGCTATACTAGATTTTAACACTAAATATAAAAAAAAAATTACCACAGTTTAAAAAAAAGGATCAACAAAAATGTCCTCATTGTTCCTATGTATGGATAATACACGGTTGAAATATGGAGACAAATTAATTTTTTTTTGGTATTTTTTATGTCTTTTAAGTACCTTGTACTATTTTGTTCGCTGAAAGGTCAATTTATGCGTTGGAGAAAGAGTAAGTTGCTGAGTTTTCTTAATTCTCTCAATTATCGACTTTAAAAGACATCACAAACTCTCATGAGTAACAGAAAATTTCAACATTTAACTCAATTATTGTGTTGGTAAATAGAAAAATTTGTGTTTAGAATTATTAAAGAAAAACGTAGATATCAGACTAAATGATCCAAATCAAGACGAGGGCCAAGACCGAGACTATATTAGTAAGACGAAGGCCAATACTAGGAGAGTATTTGAGCAATACTATGACTAAGACCGAATAAAGCCCGACCAAGATCATTACCATGATTGGGGAAGTCTTGGTCTTGTCTTGATCTTGTTTTCCGCATCATTATCAGGAAGTAAAACGCTCTTAAATGAATAGCATAGCAATCATGTTCATATAGAAATAAATCGCAAAAGATCTCTACTTGGACAAAGTAATAGATATTTTCGCATCATTGAATAAAAACGTTGCGTAATTTTGCATTAAGCAGTGTCTCAGATTAAATGAAGCTGAATGCTAGCCGATTAAAATTTTACGTTTTATTACTATACCGACTTAAGTTTAGATTCAGGGTGGCCCAGCATATGCGTCAGAACTTTCATTGTGTGAGTCTTAACGCCTTGGCCCACCCGGGTCCACTCGTAGCTAAGGCTCTGGCTTGGGGTATATTTGTACTCCCTTGTATTAGTCTTATATCAGATCTATCTTTTCATAAATAAAATTTACTTTTATTGACAGTAACCTTAAATATGTGAAATTGTTTAACAGAAAAGACTTTTTGTCCACCTGATAGCTTCAACACTCTTGTATTGGTACGAAACAGTTTCTTTCGTTCGTGTTACCTTTGTTCTGGCAAGATAGTTATTGAAACGTGGCTTGTTTGATGTAAACAATGTTAAATGCGTGACTGACCAGCGATGCAGTTTAACTCAACGACTGCGTACCTTCAACAGTCGTTAAACCTTTCTTATTGTTTTTAGTGAATAACGAATCCTTAGAAATTAATCATTTTACCTGTTACCTACTCTAATAGAAACGACGCTAATCCTGAATACAAATTGATTATGTATTAATTTAATCAGTGCTTCAATTAAATTCTCTGCTTATCACAGATATTTTTCCTTCACTTACATTATAGATAGAGTAAAGCGAGGTAACGAGGAAAGCCTAACAAGAATAAATTATTTACACAATATCGCATGGATAATTAATAAAATCAATCAAAAGAAGTCTGACCCAATGTAATTTTCTTCCCAACTTGTGGGAGTTAAAACTTGGTATCTAAATAAGGATCAGTGACGTAGCCGGTTTTTGTACATGGGTCGAGGATGGACCAGACCTTTGTAGATTTTAAGTTCCGCATAAACCAAGATGCTTTGAATTTTGTAATAATATTAGCATATTAAATAATTAAGGGCAAGAAAAGTTAAAAATAGTTCAGCTGCTTTTTATGTACCGTCTTACGACTATGCTATTTTTTAACGCCTCTCTGTCAGGAATTGAAATTTTCTTTGGGAATATTTATACAAACTAACAATAAGAGATATAAAATCGCCGTATAATTCTTCATTTAGCAAACAGTCTTGGGTTAGGTGAAGTTGAATGTTTGCGGTTTTAAATTTTCCGTAAAATCGAGTTAAGTTGATACTTAGAGTTAGTCAGCAGTTAGACCGAAACTCAATACATGGGCATTAGTCCACCAAAGCTCATCCGTAGCTACTTCCCTGATAAGGACNTTTCACTCTCTTCTGTCTTCATTTCGTCCGTCTCATCTTTCTCACCCGAACCACCACCCACCTATTAACATGATTCCTGAAAGCAGGCATAGTCCGGAGGGACTGCCCGCCCACCAGCATTACTGGCTGGTGGGAATGAAACACCCAAAAGTTTTTAAGTTTTTTTTCATAAATTAATCATGAAATTATAGAACCATCGCACGGCTAGAGGGGGCAGTTTTCGCAGGAGCTTACCGCCTCAAGGGTAAAAATCACAATAAATAAATATTAAAAGCTAATACCTAATTACAATTATTCATAAATATGTCTGTCTTTCTACAAACAGGCTTAATCGTCTTCTAATGCTTTTTTCAGCAGTTCCCAAATGGTTTTCCGTAGAAGGGACACAGGTACTCTGCGAAATACGACGTTTCTTGTCCTAATAAAAATATACAAAATTCTGCGAAAAGCAATCATTCTGTATCTGTACCCTGTCTAAACACCCAAAGCAGTCTGACACATTTATTTATTTAGAAATTTACAGCAATTTTTAGATGTAGTTATTGTTACCGAAGAAGTTATTAGTAATGGATGTATTGCAGTAAAGGCTTTTCAGCGGAACAAGTGAAGATATGCTAGAAGTCAGCATTAATCACTCATCAATTGATAATGAAATTGATTTATTTGGCCGGTATAACTCAACGTTATCAACAGATCCTTACAGAAAAGTACCGCAACTACGTCTGTTTAGTGAGAGATAAAATATTTTTAACAATAAAAAAAAATGGTTTCTGGATTGAATGTGTTGAACAGAAAAGTTCTAAACAGATTTCTTAAAGAAAAGAAGTTAGACGTAACCTTAAATGTACGTTGAACTTTATAAAATTGCAAATACTGACGATCGCGATAATGATTGTACTATATAATATATTTGAAGAACAGGAATCTTTATAATTCTCCTTAAACCTTGAGATGGATCCTGAAAATCCGCTTGCTATTCTCTATTATGTGGGTATGTAAATGAAGTACCTATGTTATGCGTGACTTTTACAAATGCACATGCTTAATTTTACATTTGTACATAAATATCATAAACTACCACATTTTAAATTGTAATTTACAAATCTTTGATCACATGAAAAACAGCACAAAATTTCTTTTGCATACAAGCGACTCGAGTTTTAGAGACCATTCAGGTATGACGTAAGCAGAATTTTAGTAATTTTTAACCATCCCCCCTTAACAGCAGTAGTAAACATTTTTTTTAAATCTTTTTAACTTAACCGTAAAACATTGCGTGAGAGCGAGTGACTTATCAATTACTTTCGGGAATTCCTGAACATACTTTTCCCTTTCGAAAAGAGACAAGTATAATTACCATATATGTTTAAATCAGAATTTACTAAATTTTACAGAAAAATCAAAAAAATAACTGAATAATTATTGCTAACGTAATCACCAACCACACCCCTCGTCTCCATGTCATCAAAAATAAATAAATCAGAGACCTCATATCTTTTAAATATATTGGGAAAAGACAAAGCATTTTCAAAAATCATGCTGATTTCTTAATTTTTTGTTTATTGCATCTAATTTTATGCAATCAGACGTCAACTTTTTGCGATTTGGAGTGGAAAAATTCAAATTCAAATGCTTGTCAAATGGTCTTTCACTCATTTTTAACTTCTACGATTGATTATTAGCGGTTGTTAATCAAGCAGAAATTACCGTGACGCATAAATCACTTGTAATTTATACTTACACGCGTAAAGCCATATCGAATAATTAATAATTGACTTTAACCGTGGGTGCGACAGGTAGGTATAATCATATACATGTGCATGCATAAATATGTATATGTAGATACCGTACTTTATACGATTGTACGTACATACGTACGCAGTGAAGTATGTGCGTGTGTAGTTGCCGTTTTACACAAAAGAACAATGAGAGCAAAAAGTGAAAAGCTCAAATATGCTCCTGACTTCGGGTTACATTTCGACCAAGACACATAAAGGAACGGTCGGTTTTATAGCTTTTCGAAGAATGATATTGTCGCATTTTGGCCGAATGTACAGGGTCCAATGAAAATCTCAAACTTTAACCAAAATTAATTTTTAGTAACACAATTTATTTTTTATATGAGTTATTACAAAGAATAGGAAAACATTCATGGAAGTCAATGAGAAATAGGCGAGATNTATTGAATTCTTTATATTATATACGGAAAATCTCCACGAAACGGTTTTTTTGAGCTTTAAAAAAATAATTATGAGAAAATACATTAAGATGCATTTAATTACTGAATGCAACTCTGTAAAATTTCAGCATGAATATAAGCATGAACCACCACCTTCGCATTGACCACTAATATGTATAAGATTCAACCACCTGGAATATTTCTCACTCGCGACTTATAATTGACTGTTACCCCATTATTTCTAGTCCCAATATCATTGACTTTGCTTCCATGGATCAATTTGTGTTGTAGAGAAAACAATACAATTTAATAACCTATACCAATATCGAATGTAAAAATTAAGTTTATCTCGATACAATAATGAAACTAGTCAGAAGTTAGTTATATAATAGATAGTCAATTTGCAATAAACTTTTTCATATGCAATAACTATCCAATCTAAATAATGAACTACAACCATTCAAATCCATTGTGTTGAACATCTCTCATGATTAACATTGAAAACATAAATCAAAATATTAGTATAACTCAATTGTAAAGTAGCCCACTGAAGTAATAAAGATTAACAGACAGACATACACCTAGAAAAGTAATCAATTTTTTCCCACAATAACCTGACCTGAAATAAATACGGCGTACAGAAAGAATGATAAATAATTAGTTTGACATCTTATTGGTGCCAATGGTCAGTGGTGCTCATAAGAAAACGACTAAAGAATGTTGAGAAACCTCCTAGGATATATTTGAAAATAGAATTCAGCAAAACGTGTAAAATTTGCAAAAAATGACCAAATTTTAAGATAGTAGCATTTCACCATTTATCATCATAAGGTCGTTAGTACTAAGACTGATTGGACACGCACCTCCACTCTTTCTTATCCAGAGCTAATCATCGCATTTCCATAAAACTAGAACATCCAACATCTTTAACTATTTGAGAACAGTAATCTAGGTTTACCTCTATTCCTCTTAATTCCTATTTATGCCTCTAATATGTCTGTGACTAGATCTTCATGTCTGTCCTACCAACCTATCTCGCCTATTTCTTGTTGACTTCTATAGAGTCCCCTATTCTCCTATTCTTTCTAATACCTCTTGATTTCCAATCTTCCCTTCCGATATCCTCATCATTTTTCTTTTCCGCCGCATCCACTGTCCATGTTTCGTACCCATACAGCGCCACGCTCCAAACATATACCTTTAGCAAATTTTTCCGAATTTCTAAATTAATCGTTCGCGAACATAAAAGTAACTTTTTTTAATGAAGGCGATTCGACCCTGCTCTATCCTCTCCTTTATATCCCTACTACTTCTTCCGTCCTGACTTATCTGACTTCCTAGATACCTAAAATCAGCCACTTCTTCTAATCTTTCGTCTCCTATCTTTGCATTCGCTCTTTTCTGACTTTTTCTTCCCTTGCTAATAGTGCTGTATCATCTGCAAAGCCAAGCATACTAATCTTTTGCCCTGTATATCTATCCCAACAGTTGTACTGTCTTTAATGATGTTGATCGAGTCTTCGATGTATAGATTAAAAAGTAGCGGTGACGTACAACGAGGTAAAATTTGAAAAATGTCAACGTATTTGAGAAGGTTTCATTGAAATTCCTCTCCAGGAGACTATGGTGACGAAATTCTCTTATGTAGGTACTTATATAAAAAAATTTATTTTATTCTATTTTTGTATACTCATTTTCTTTCAAGATATTACACGGTGACTTGTTTGTAAAGCCAGTCACATTATGGTGATTAAGAGGTCTATGTTGCTGGATTGTTGGCAAAGGTTATCGTGGGTCTTGGGTCAGTGATACTAGATATGCTTCGTTGCGAAGTGACTTCAAGCCTGAGTGGAATTCAACAGACTATGCACCATTTAATTTATTATTACAATAATATTATAATTGTTGCTGTTACAAAATTTACAGTAATAGAGTGCAAAAAATAAATTCTTTTAGAAGCGAAAATTCAAATTTCTATTAATTTATAAACAAGAAAATGTCTAAAAATAGGACAAAAATTCTATTTCTTTTCAACAATACAATATATAGCACAACAGTCGCAGTCATAAAGAAAAAATAAATAATTAAAAGTAATAACAAAATGGACGGAGAAACATCATAACGTAAAATAAAAAAAATCACAAGTATAGGTAATTTAAATATAGTGATGTTAGTAATCCTGGATTACACGGGATTACAACGTAGATTATAATACCGGATTATTTTTAGATTAATATAATCCGTAATCCGTAATCCAGGAGTTATTTTTGCTTACATATAATTCGTTATCCGTAATCTACCTACTCATGAGTTTGGGGATTCGGATTATGCTTTACATGGTTTGCATATTCTGACAAATTTAGTGGTGTGTGGTACATTGTTCTGATTTTTTTTATGCTTGTAGAAATACGTTGTAGCTACTGGAACTCATTCCATATTAAAAGCCAATTTATGACTAATTTATATAAATTTAAGTTAAATGCGTTATGTAAATTGATACTGTCACCGGTTAAATTAAAGGCTAATAAATTATTGTTCGTAAATAACTGTAATCCAATTTATAATCCGTAATCCAGCCAATTTTTTTCGTTTTCATTCCATTTGAAAAAAAAAGTTATTTGTCTTGCAGGTTTCGATATTTCCGGCTCTGAATAACGTACAGATTTTGACCATAGTAAAAAAAATATAGCAATTTATGTTAAAACGAACTAGATAAACCGCAGGTTTTTAGCTTTTATTGTTTAAATGTTATTTGGTCTTATTCAAAGGGCTGAAATCGTGTTTTTTTTTTAAATAGTGGAATGTCTCAAAAACTAGTAATAGATAGATAGACATAGGGAACTGTTAACAAAGTCAATCTAAAATTAAATAAAGAAACCAAAAAATGTTAAAATGTATGGGATGTTCCATTTAAAATAACGAAGTTGAGTAGTTTCCGGATGAAATAGAACGTCGTGTATGGTTGAAAATATTTTCAGTTTTCCATATGGTGCATATATAATTGCGGGCCATTATTATAAAAACATTTTTTTAATTAAATATATTATAATAGAGATAAGGACGAAACCGCCTTAGGTGGAACACCCTGTATAAGTAGATTGTTAATGGTCGCAAAACATTGGCAAACGAAACGTCTCAAATAAAGGATATCCCTTGATAATATAGGTGAAATTTTCCAAACTACATATTAGAACTTCTTGGTAGGTACATAAAAAAAGATAATAATCTCGATCCCACAGCTAACACCCCAAATCCTCCCTTTATTTACGTTTTATTATTATTTTTTTCTAAAGAACTAATGGGGCAAAAAATCTGAAAGAAATCATGAATATGCAAAATCAAACTGTACACTTGTCTTTCTTCTTGGTCAAAAAAAAACCAGAAGAACTGTTTTCTTTGTATCTTTGAACCCCAAACTATAACACTAACGAGTTTTTTTTAAACGCATGTTTTGAAATCCAGCTACTTTTTCTACGCAAGCATATCGTGCACCACTTTCAAAACTTCTTTTATTTTTCGTGTTATGTCTAGGTCAAAATAGGGCCGGCATGACTAAAAATATTCAAGACATGTGTACAATTTGATTTTACATATTCATATTTTTTTTTCAGTTTTTTAACGAGTTCAGGAAGGTTCGGGGTGCTAGCTATAGGTTTGAGGTTACTTTTTTGATGTACCAACAAGTTCCAATTGATATTTTGGAAAAACCGCGAGGTGTAATTTCACTTATCTTATCCAGAAATATATGATACCTTTTACTGAATGGAAAGAACGTTTAATTTGTACAATTTTTCAAGTACGTTTATTTATTTGTTTGTTTTTAAATGACTTATAAGAACAGGTATTTAAATGTAACTTCCATTGAGTATTGTTCCTGTTACACAAGTGCTTTTGACCACCAACGGTGGTCAGAGTCAGTCGACCTCCCCACCGCGTACCAATCGGAATATATGAGACGAAAATCACTGAATGTTCATAAAATAAGTTACGGCCCTTGTAGTTAGTTCCCTGTACAAGAACGCAGCACACAACAGTAGCAGCAATACCCGTTTCCTCGTCGCTCCAGAGTCAGTCCAGCTGCCAAAGGATTCCATGCAACTCTGCTTTTATACGAAAGAGAAAGAAGGCTGCTACTGCTATATGCTGCTGGCCGACGCGACGAGTTACTGCAGGGGCAAATGTGCTGACATAAATTACTCCGTCAACATCAAAGCGGCCAAGAATGTCTGCGACTTTTGTTTTGGATTCGAAACCCAGCAATGTCAACACATGTTAGATCATGCATCAAGTTTGCTATGTACTCCGTACTGTCCGAAGCCAACTTTATTAACTGAATAGATTTGTTGCGAAAATTTATGAAGCGGCGATTTTGGTTTTTGTTTAACTTTATTTATTCGCGGAACTTCGTGCTAGCACAGAATAAAAGAAAAAATAATATTCATTCTGAGAAAGGCATGCACGGCCCACAGTGTCGACATCAGTAGAGGTCCTAAACAATAAAAACACTTATTTAAAATTAAATTTGAATTTAGAATTGCAGTACACTTCCAAATTTAATTTTTGAATTTTACAACGAAATATTGAACAAAAACTTACTACTTATGGTTATTATAATTTTTGTTCGCAAATAGTTGAGGATGTGGGTTATTCTAGTTTCAGAGAAATGCGAAGATTAGCTCAGAATAGCCAAGAGTGAAGGTGCGTGTCCAACCAGTCTTAGGACTGACGAACTTATGATGATGATGCGACTACAATGTACAATCAATTTTTCAATAGGACAGGGTTGTTAGTAAATAGAAAGAATTTGTAAATGGACAAATACTGACTGATATGAAATGACTAACACAAAAATACAGGTAATTAAGGAAAAAACAGCTTTCAGTGACGAGTGAATGCAGAATTGAAAAAAGTATCTAAGTATTTTACTATTATTTCAATTTTAAGCTGAAGAATTTGTCACGCAGGTATAAATTCTGCATAACACTTTGTTATCAGTTGTAGTATGTAACAATTTAGACTCATTTCATCAATAAATTATTTAAAAAGTTGCATGTAATTACGAAAACGTAAAATGAAAAAATGTGCAAATTTCTTATACATTTGGGGTTTGGAGGTTACAACCCCCAAAACCCTCCCCTGTATTCGCGCCTGGAGGAAAGGGAGGCCTAAAGACTTCAGTTTCTGCAGTGGCTCTAGCTAACTCCAGCTTTACTTGTGTAATCAGCATGCCGAGAAATGGATTAAATGGAAATTAACTTAGTTTACAGACATATTCGATAAACTCCTAGCAATCAGTAGGTTCTTAAAGTGAATAACCACAACTAGATTTACAGTGAGAGACAAAATAACTTCTCTAACGATAAAAAACAAATTAGGCTTCTAAATTGAATGTGTTGAACAAAGAAGTTACGGATGTTTATCTTCTTCCAAATGAGAATTTGATCGATATTAAGAATTCATTTTTTCTAAAACAAAAATTCGAATCGAATGATTCAAATTTGAATGACCTTTGGATTGAGCTTACAATTAAACATGAATACTCTGCAGTCATTGAGAAGGCTACCACGGTTCCTGTTTCGATTGGTATCGACTTACAGATTACAGACGAGCTTTTCAGTTTACGTCTACAATAAAAATAAATTCAAAATTTGACTGGATGCCGTTCCGGATATTCGAATTCAATTGACACACATGGGACGTTACACCTAATTTTAATGTTATTATTAGTAAAAATGTGCATTTTAAAAATATAAATAAAGTTTTTGAGTTCAGCATGTACACAATAAGACGTCAGGGGTCCTATTGTTAGACAAAAAATTATTATTAGTTTACTTTATTATCGAGGTGAGGTTCCACCAAAAAAGCGGTGAGTTAGAAAGAAAAATTGGGAATCGTTGATCTAGACCTCCATCATCCCTTAATAGTTTCAGAAGTAAGTAAGAGTAAATGGTACCATTTATATTACCTATCGATATTAATGTTTTCAAATTTTAGTAATTCTTATTGCATTCCTGAAAATTAATGTATTGGTCGAAACAATATTGTCAAGGCTTTAACAGATTTGATCGATCATTTTCTGGGGCTTAGTTTTTTGATCAAAATAATTTTTCAGATCGAAATCTCAACGTCTGTAAATTTAACGCCTGACGAAACAGACACGAGTCACTAGCTAGTAATATTAATTCATTTTAGACTATATGCTATATGTATGTAAAGCATCACAAAATTTGCTTGACAAATAAGATAAGGAGGCTAAAAGGTCACTTTCAATGACTGAGAACCGTTTATAAACCATTCGTATTATAAATATCACACCTACATGTATATTGGTACATGCATACGTTTAAAGAATTTATTTTTACGCAGAAAGTTAATGTTTTAACTGGGAGATTTCGTTATTATGTGCTTTATTTTCATTAAGAGATACAAATATTATTTTTGTTTACTGAAAACTTAAGGCGGAGGCACCAGACATTAGCAAATAAGTAAAGAATAAGTATAAAGATAGGAGACGAAAAATTATAAAAAATTGCTAATTTTCAGTGCCTAAAAAGTTAGATAATTTAGGATGGAGAAGGAGCAGTAGAGATATAAAACAAAAGATAAAGAAAAGATTTAGCAATAAAAAGTCATTTCTATTTTCGCGAAAGGTTAATTCGAAAATAGGAGTATGTCTGGAGTCTGTACGAGTGTCAAACGTGGCGTTCGAAATATGATATTACAGGCGAATGATGAGGATGCTGTGGACAGAGAAGATTATAAATGAGGAGGTATTAGAAAGATCGGAAAAACAGAAGGCGCTATGGAGATCAATAAGAAATAGGCGCGATAAGTTGGTAGGACACCTTCTAAGACGTAAAGGGCTAGTCAGAGACATATAAGAGGTAGAAACATGAGTGAGAAACAGAGGAATAGATGTAGACGTAGATTAGATTACTATTCACAAATGATGAATAAAGTAGGAAAAGTCAAAGTTCAAAGATATTAAAAGTCTTATTATTTTTCCCAGGCGTATTTGTTAATAAATAACTAATGATTGACTGTGACTGCGTTTGGTGGATATGCGTCCACCTCGAATTAAAGAAACAATTTACATATTACCTTAAAATTAACAGTAAGAATAGGTTCTAAACCTTTATGGTATAAGGCTACATAACAATTTATATATTGTTTTAAACTGATTCTACATAAATTAACTTGCGGATCTTTAATAATAATTACATTTTTGTCCTGATATCACTTCTCATTAGGATTAGAATTTATTCAATGTCGATTGTCCGTGTCCTTTGGTATTACTCTTTTTTCCTTCTTATTTATATCTGTTTCCCATACTTTTCGTATTTATCTGTCGTTTTCCATTCTGTTTGTATGCCCAGAACCAGTTTATTCGGTTTTTCTAAGTCATCGTCAAAACTGGACTTACTACCAGGTTCTGTCGAATACCTCATATTAGTCTTTTAGTATCGAAAATACTACTTGGTTCGTTTATATGACATTTATCTCATGAAGGATAAAATTGTCGAGTGCTGGATCTGATGATCGATCAGGGTCGATGATCGAAGGTTACGATAGGTCTCTTTTATTATTATTATTATGTCATAAGCAAATATAAATAAACACATAATGTATAAATTGCAGATAGTAAAAATGGCGTACTACTTAACATTGATGCTCGAATGGTAATCATCGAAATTTCAATCCCGAATTGCATTGTTTTACACTATATTAAGTATCTCTCCGTCATAAATGAATAACCGAGCGGCATGGCCTAGAGGTCTAGACCATTGCTTAGCATTCCGGGTCCGTCTGCCTTGGTCCAAGTTTTTCTGTGGTTTCCTTGGATCACTTGGGCAAATGCTGAGGCAGTAATATTCCACAGATAATCTTTCACTATCTTCTGTCTTCATTTCGTCTGTCTCATCTTTCTCACCCGAACCACCACCCACCTATTAACATGATTCCTGAAAGCAGGCATAGTCCGGAGGGACTGCCCGCCCACCAGCATTACTGGCTGGTGGGAATGAAACACCCAAAAGTTTTTAAGTTTTTTTTCATAAATTAATCATGAAATTATAGAACCATCGCACGGCTAGAGGGGGCAGTTTTCGCAGGAGCTTACCGCCTCAAGGGTAAAAATCACAATAAATAAATATTAAAAGCTAATACCTAATTACAATTATTCATAAATATGTCTGTCTTTCTACAAACAGGCTTAATCGTCTTCTAATGCTTTTTTCAGCAGTTCCCAAATGGTTTTCCGTAGAAGGGACACAGGTACTCTGCGAAATACGACGTTTCTTGTCCTAATAAAAATATACAAAATTCTGCGAAAAGCAATCATTCTGTATCTGTACCCTGTCTAAACACCCAAAGCAGTCTGACACATTTATTTATTTAGAAATTTACAGCAATTTTTAGATGTAGTTATTGTTACCGAAGAAGTTATTAGTAATGGATGTATTGCAGTAAAGGCTTTTCAGCGGAACAAGTGAAGATATGCTAGAAGTCAGCATTAATCACTCATCAATTGATAATGAAATTGATTTATTTGGCCGGTATAACTCAACGTTATCAACAGATCCTTACAGAAAAGTACCGCAACTACGTCTGTTTAGTGAGAGATAAAATATTTTTAACAATAAAAAAAAATGGTTTCTGGATTGAATGTGTTGAACAGAAAAGTTCTAAACAGATTTCTTAAAGAAAAGAAGTTAGACGTAACCTTAAATGTACGTTGAACTTTATAAAATTGCAAATACTGACGATCGCGATAATGATTGTACTATATAATATATTTGAAGAACAGGAATCTTTATAATTCTCCTTAAACCTTGAGATGGATCCTGAAAATCCGCTTGCTATTCTCTATTATGTGGGTATGTAAATGAAGTACCTATGTTATGCGTGACTTTTACAAATGCACATGCTTAATTTTACATTTGTACATAAATATCATAAACTACCACATTTTAAATTGTAATTTACAAATCTTTGATCACATGAAAAACAGCACAAAATTTCTTTTGCATACAAGCGACTCGAGTTTTAGAGACCATTCAGGTATGACGTAAGCAGAATTTTAGTAATTTTTAACCATCCCCCCTTAACAGCAGTAGTAAACATTTTTTTTAAATCTTTTTAACTTAACCATAAAACATTGCGTGAGAGCGAGTGACTTATCAATTACTTTCGGGAATTCCTGAACATACTTTTCCCTTTCGAAAAGAGACAAGTATAATTACCATATATGTTTAAATCAGAATTTACTAAATTTTACAGAAAAATCAAAAAAATAACTGAATAATTATTGCTAACGTAATCACCAACCACACCCCTCGTCTCCATGTCATCAAAAATAAATAAATCAGAGACCTCATATCTTTTAAATATATTGGGAAAAGACAAAGCATTTTCAAAAATCATGCTGATTTCTTAATTTTTTGTTTATTGCATCTAATTTTATGCAATCAGACGTCAACTTTTTGCGATTTGGAGTGGAAAAATTCAAATTCAAATGCTTGTCAAATGGTCTTTCACTCATTTTTAACTTCTACGATTGATTATTAGCGGTTGTTAATCAAGCAGAAATTACCGTGACGCATAAATCACTTGTAATTTATACTTACACGCGTAAAGCCATATCGAATAATTAATAATTGACTTTAACCGTGGGTGCGACAGGTAGGTATAATCATATACATGTGCATGCATAAATATGTATATGTAGATACCGTACTTTATACGATTGTACGTACATACGTACGCAGTGAAGTATGTGCGTGTGTAGTTGCCGTTTTACACAAAAGAACAATGAGAGCAAAAAGTGAAAAGCTCAAATATGCTCCTGACTTCGGGTTACATTTCGACCAAGACACATAAAGGAACGGTCGGTTTTATAGCTTTTCGAAGAATGATATTGTCGCATTTTGGCCGAATGTACAGGGTCCAATGAAAATCTCAAACTTTAACCAAAATTAATTTTTAGTAACACAATTTATTTTTTATATGAGTTATTACAAAGAAAAGGAAAACATTCATGGAAGTCAATGAGAAATAGGCGAGATAAGTTGGTAGAACGCCTTCTCAGGCATGCAGTAGAAGTAGACCTACATTAGATTACTGTTCTCAAGTAGTTAAAGATGTGGGATGTTCTAGTTTTAGGAAAATGAGAAGATTAGTTCAGTATGAGAAGAAGTGGAGGTGCGTGTCCAACCATTCTTAAGACTGACGATCTTATGATGACGATGAGTCAAAAAAGGTGTTGGTTTATTGCCCGTCCCGTCCGCGTAATATGCCAACAATGATTTTACTCTAAACTACCTTTGGTCAGGTGGACGATAAACATTTTCGATGTGCTTCATTTTTCTCACACATAGATGTTAACATTCCTGATAACCATCAAGACAACAGGTCGACCGAACGGGAAAATAGTCTTGTGCTAAGTTGAAAATAATATAGTATCACAATTGTCATTATGTTAATTAGTGCGAAATATTTCAGTCTGCCCACCGTAGATGCTACATTTATATTCAAAAAAGGATAAGTGTTTTAGAAAATACTACAAATGGCGCAGTAAACGCCATCTGTAGCACGATGCTACATTTTAGGATTACGTATGCTCCAACAAGGTCCACTTGTTACGTAATCCTAAAATGTAGCATCGTACTACAGATGGCGTTTACTGCGCCATTTGTAGTATTTTCTAAAAAGTTGTAAAACTTTAAATTTTGTAATCTGTTGTACCCTGTACACTTAAATGGTCTCTTTTTTTTTGGTCCTTTGTTAACAATGGTCTTCCATTGAACACTATTTAACAATACGTATCACGTAGTCAAACAAACAATTTTTAACAACATTTTATTGTAGTTGGCCTGCAACATAACGTTATCCATTTAGCATTCGTAGGTAGGTGTTAAATTGGGATAATAACGGTTCTGCTTAGATTCTCAGGAACTGCATGGTCTTTCAGTAACCGAGCACACGGGAACCGCATTATGTTCAGTACAAGGAATGCTTTACGTGGCTTCACGTTTCATAAACTTTCCTGTGTTACATTCGTTCGTTCTCAGCACAATTGAGACTCACAATCTCGCACGGCGCACAACTGCATTTATCTAAATCGAATGTGATGAATTCAAATGTCCGCCTGACTGTAGTTACCCATTCATCCATTCACGATTAACGGCGCGGAGAAAAGTAATACCGGTAATACGACGGATAAAGGCAGCAGGGGCCACTACTCTACTAGTTGGAAAACTCCGCTGCTAGCGTCCTTAATAACAACTCGATATGTTGATGGAAAGTATTGTTATAATGAATCCTTGTTCTATAAAATGCCTCGGTAACTCGTCCAGATATATTCTCAAAAGGAATTGACGAAAGTAGTAGTGAAAATTTTGTTTTATTATTTTTTATAATTNTACCCGTTTCCTCGTCGCTCCAGAGTCAGTCCAGCTGCCAAAGGATTCCATGCAACTCTGCTTTTATACGAAAGAGAAAGAAGGCTGCTACTGCTATATGCTGCTGGCCGACGCGACGAGTTACTGCAGGGGCAAATGTGCTGACATAAATTACTCCGTCAACATCAAAGCGGCCAAGAATGTCTGCGACTTTTGTTTTGGATTCGAAACCCAGCAATGTCAACACATGTTAGATCATGCATCAAGTTTGCTATGTACTCCGTACTGTCCGAAGCCAACTTTATTAACTGAATAGATTTGTTGCGAAAATTTATGAAGCGGCGATTTTGGTTTTTGTTTAACTTTATTTATTCGCGGAACTTCGTGCTAGCACAGAATAAAAGAAAAAATAATATTCATTCTGAGAAAGGCATGCACGGCCCACAGTGTCGACATCAGTAGAGGTCCTAAACAATAAAAACACTTATTTAAAATTAAATTTGAATTTAGAATTGCAGTACACTTCCAAATTTAATTTTTGAATTTTACAACGAAATATTGAACAAAAACTTACTACTTATGGTTATTATAATTTTTGTTCGCAAATAGTTGAGGATGTGGGTTATTCTAGTTTCAGAGAAATGCGAAGATTAGCTCAGAATAGCCAAGAGTGGAGGTGCGTGTCCAACCAGTCTTAGGACTGACGAACTTATGATGATGATGCGACTACAATGTACAATCAATTTTTCAATAGGACAGGGTTGTTAGTAAATAGAAAGAATTTGTAAATGGACAAATACTGACTGATATGAAATGACTAACACAAAAATACAGGTAATTAAGGAAAAAACAGCTTTCAGTGACGAGTGAATGCAGAATTGAAAAAAGTATCTAAGTATTTTACTATTATTTCAATTTTAAGCTGAAGAATTTGTCACGCAGGTATAAATTCTGCATAACACTTTGTTATCAGTTGTAGTATGTAACAATTTAGACTCATTTCATCAATAAATTATTTAAAAAGTTGCATGTAATTACGAAAACGTAAAATGAAAAAATGTGCAAATTTCTTATACATTTGGGGTTTGGAGGTTACAACCCCCAAAACCCTCCCCTGTATTCGCGCCTGGAGGAAAGGGAGGCCTAAAGACTTCAGTTTCTGCAGTGGCTCTAGCTAACTCCAGCTTTACTTGTGTAATCAGCATGCCGAGAAATGGATTAAATGGAAATTAACTTAGTTTACAGACATATTCGATAAACTCCTAGCAATCAGTAGGTTCTTAAAGTGAATAACCACAACTAGATTTACAGTGAGAGACAAAATAACTTCTCTAACGATAAAAAACAAATTAGGCTTCTAAATTGAATGTGTTGAACAAAGAAGTTACGGATGTTTATCTTCTTCCAAATGAGAATTTGATCGATATTAAGAATTCATTTTTTCTAAAACAAAAATTCGAATCGAATGATTCAAATTTGAATGACCTTTGGATTGAGCTTACAATTAAACATGAATACTCTGCAGTCATTGAGAAGGCTACCACGGTTCCTNTCAGATTAAGTATATTTTAAGGTGTTCATGTTACAATGTTTAAACCTTGTATTTAGTCAATCGACATGCAGTTTAATAAACTATTTCAGCAATACAACATCAGACCGCACGGAAGATGGAGCAAAAACTGGGCAACCAATTTTTACATCCGTAAGTTATGTCGAACTATATTGCATAACGAGAAATGGATAATGAAAATCGCTTATTCGACCGATATCTATGTTCGATAAATTCAACGTTATCGGCAGGTTCTTAAAGTGAATAACTACAACTAACTTTACAGTGAGAGACAAAATATCTAAAAACAAATATGGCTCCTGTATTGAATGATAATTTGATAGGTATTAAGAATTCATCCTCTTTAAAACAAAAATTCGAATCGAATGATTCAAATTTGAATGACCTTTGGATTGAACTTACGATTAAAGATGAATACTCTGCAGTCATTGAGAAGGTTACCACGGTTCCTGTTTCGATTTGTATCGACTTACAGATTACAGACGAGCTTTTCAGTTTACGTCTACAATAAAAATAAATTCAAAATTTGACTGGATGCCGTTCCGGATATTCGAATTCAATTGACACACATGGGACGTTACACCTAATTTTAATGTTATTATTAGTAAAAATGTGCATTTTAAAAATATAAATAAAGTTTTTGAGTTCAGCATGTACACAATAAGACGTCAGGGGTCCTATTGTTAGACAAAAAATTATTATTAGTTTACTTTATTATCGAGGTGAGGTTCCACCAAAAAAGCGGTGAGTTAGAAAGAAAAATTGGGAATCGTTGATCTAGACCTCCATCATCCCTTAATAGTTTCAGAAGTAAGTAAGAGTAAATGGTACCATTTATATTACCTATCGATATTAATGTTTTCAAATTTTAGTAATTCTTATTGCATTCCTGAAAATTAATGTATTGGTCGAAACAATATTGTCAAGGCTTTAACAGATTTGATCGATCATTTTCTGGGGCTTAGTTTTTTGATCAAAATAATTTTTCAGATCGAAATCTCAACGTCTGTAAATTTAACGCCTGACGAAACAGACACGAGTCACTAGCTAGTAATATTAATTCATTTTAGACTATATGCTATATGTATGTAAAGCATCACAAAATTTGCTTGACAAATAAGATAAGGAGGCTAAAAGGTCACTTTCAATGACTGAGAACCGTTTATAAACCATTCGTATTATAAATATCACACCTACATGTATATTGGTACATGCATACGTTTAAAGAATTTATTTTTACGCAGAAAGTTAATGTTTTAACTGAGAGATTTCGTTATTATGTGCTTTATTTTCATTAAGAGATACAAATATTATTTTTGTTTACTGAAAACTTAAGGCGGAGGCACCAGACATTAGCAAATAAGTAAAGAATAAGTATAAAGATAGGAGACGAAAAATTATAAAAAATTGCTAATTTTCAGTGCCTAAAAAGTTAGATAATTTAGGATGGAGAAGGAGCAGTAGAGATATAAAACAAAAGATAAAGAAAAGATTTAGCAATAAAAAGTCATTTCTATTTTCGCGAAAGGTTAATTCGAAAATAGGAGTATGTCTGGAGTCTGTACGAGTGTCAAACGTGGCGTTCGAAATATGATATTACAGGCGAATGATGAGGATGCTGTGGACAGAGAAGATTATAAATGAGGAGGTATTAGAAAGATCGGAAAAACAGAAGGCGCTATGGAGATCAATAAGAAATAGGCGCGATAAGTTGGTAGGACACCTTCTAAGACGTAAAGGGCTAGTCAGAGACATATAAGAGGTAGAAACATGAGTGAGAAACAGAGGAATAGATGTAGACGTAGATTAGATTACTATTCACAAATGATGAATAAAGTAGGAAAAGTCAAAGTTCAAAGATATTAAAAGTCTTATTATTTTTCCCAGGCGTATTTGTTAATAAATAACTAATGATTGACTGTGACTGCGTTTGGTGGATATGCGTCCACCTCGAATTAAAGAAACAATTTACATATTACCTTAAAATTAACAGTAAGAATAGGTTCTAAACCTTTATGGTATAAGGCTACATAACAATTTATATATTGTTTTAAACTGATTCTACATAAATTAACTTGCGGATCTTTAATAATAATTACATTTTTGTCCTGATATCACTTCTCATTAGGATTAGAATTTATTCAATGTCGATTGTCCGTGTCCTTTGGTATTACTCTTTTTTCCTTCTTATTTATATCTGTTTCCCATACTTTTCGTATTTATCTGTCGTTTTCCATTCTGTTTGTATGCCCAGAACCAGTTTATTCGGTTTTTCTAAGTCATCGTCAAAACTGGACTTACTACCAGGTTCTGTCGAATACCTCATATTAGTCTTTTAGTATCGAAAATACTACTTGGTTCGTTTATATGACATTTATCTCATGAAGGATAAAATTGTCGAGTGCTGGATCTGATGATCGATCAGGGTCGATGATCGAAGGTTACGATAGGTCTCTTTTATTATTATTATTATGTCATAAGCAAATATAAATAAACACATAATGTATAAATTGCAGATAGTAAAAATGGCGTACTACTTAACATTGATGCTCGAATGGTAATCATCGAAATTTCAATCCCGAATTGCATTGTTTTACACTATATTAAGTATCTCTCCGTCATAAATGAATAACCGAGCGGCATGGCCTAGAGGTCTAGACCATTGCTTAGCATTCCGGGTCCGTCTGCCTTGGTCCAAGTTTTTCTGTGGTTTCCTTGGATCACTTGGGCAAATGCTGAGGCAGTAATATTCCACAGATAATCTTTCACTATCTTCTGTCTTCATTTCGTCTGTCTCATCTTTCTCACCCGAACCACCACCCACCTATTAACATGATTCCTGAAAGCAGGCATAGTCCGGAGGGACTGCCCGCCCACCAGCATTACTGGCTGGTGGGAATGAAACACCCAAAAGTTTTTTTTTTT
>NW_020442463.1:344488-366249 GCF_000699045.2 Agrilus planipennis | reverse complement strand
ATATCTACTTGCTGAAAACGAATCCCGGCGTAGCCAACCTCAACGTGATAGGCACGTTAGCTTAATCGAATAAAATAATTCGAAGTGGTCTGTATTCTGTCGAAACTGCCAGACGCGGATCGCTATTTCGATCTTTTTGGATCTCATCAGCGCGTCGCAGGCAACTCCGACAGAACACAGACCAACTTTTACCTGCTGTTTTAACAGTGCGTTTTAGAAAGGATAACTGTTTGTGTATAGTGGCAGTACCAATATGATTGGCACGTGGAAATACCACCATGAGAGATAACGAAAGTTGGTACCATGTGAGATAGTGAATATCACAAGAGTAATGGTAATACTACCATATCTAAAGAGTAGACGGCAGAACTGTCATGTCTAAAGAGAAGATATGACGGTAGTATTTGAGATAATGAATACACTTATATCCCAGGATGGACGTTTTAGAGATCTTGGTGACTTTCGGGAGAGCAGGACACAGGACAACCGAAGAACCGAAAAAATTTATGAGATTAAGAAGGTTTCGTATTGGTTATAATTGAAGTAGAAATTTTCACAATTTATCATAGATACATCGACCTTTCATTTGATAACATTCACGGCTATTTACACACGATACTTGCGTAATGTTCGTCTGCAAGAACTAGAACATTTTCTCCGAAGTATTTCACAAAAGTATATGTATCCACGTGACGTACGTTTTAGTTACACATGCATGAACTGTGCCACCAATCTTGCTGCACTCTTTTAGACATAGAATATACTAAGACCATTAATTTGATGTACGTACACAAACACTACTTCCAAATTGTCATTCGATTATTGCGTTTTATTTTCGTTCTAAAATTGTAGAATTTTTCTTGAAAATGATCCACTTTCCCTTTTACTTGGAATACTTGACGTCAGTTATGGTTTGTTCATTTTAATACTTCTTCGTACAGTGGGTATACATTGTTATACTTTGTTACGACAAAAAATCCTCGATTCTTTACAATAGAAAATATTCAAAGTATCACAGTAGTTTGGATTATATACCATAAATTCCGAAGTTCATATTATTTGTAATAGTGAATTAGATAGAACAGTGTCATTAAGAACATTGCACCTTTGTTGTTTGATATTTAAGTATGAGATATACCTACTAAGATTTCCGAAGGAATTTCTGCAAACATTCCAACAAGCGGAAGCTGGGACTAGAAACATGGCCATAATTGACATTTTGACCAAATATTTCACCCCACGTGCCCTCAATATAATGCATAGCAAGTTCCGAAAAATTTTCTATCTATATTTAGTGGCAATAATTAAAAACATCCGTTTCTAGAGAATAGGGGAAAATTATTCGTTTCGGATCGACATAGATTTATTTTAGGCATACCTGCTGAATACCATCATTAGGCATTACTTCGCATCTCATAGGTCGTAGGGTGATACATCTATCTAGCCTTAAATTTTCTTCGAAAAGGAACTTTGCAAATCCGTCTTCTGATTCTTGAGATTAGCTTGAGCGTCAATACAAATATATTAAACTTATTTCTAAGAAGTAAAGGTGACTTACGATTTTCGTTTTTCATTCAGTACCTACTGGCTTATTTGAACACAAAGGATTAGTGAAACTTCACGTAAAAAAGTACCTAAATTCTTTTAAGAAAATTTTTGACAGATAAACAATACTTTAGAAAAGCATGATGTGGCGAATCTAACATTTATTTTATTCAAGGTTTACTCTTTGCATTTAATTGTTTTTAATTATGTTTGTTGTTAAATTTGGTTAGTTTTCTACTATTTGGTTTACTTGTTAAAAGTTCCCTTTGCTCCTTTAGAGCAGTTCATCATTTTTTTAGGTTTGGAATTGATATTTTGAAGATGCTTTTTGCAATCGAAACTGGAACGTTTGTTTTGCTTTTGTATTTCTTAAAACTTTTGCTTTTTTATTTTTTCAATGTTTTCACCTTTCGCGCCAGGTATTTGTAAATATTTACAATTTCACGTTTTCCTGCTGAAAAAACACTGTATACACGGAATGATTTAATAGTTAATTAAACCAGAATTCAATTAAAAGTGTTACGTAGATCTTGTAGTGTTCGCGCTGCCCGACATGCCAATCCAATTAAAGCGTACAACTATAAACAAGGGCATGTGAAAGGACGGCGTTTGTTCTTATGCAGGATCAATGGCTAATTTACCACTAACAATTTCAAGCCTTGTGATCGAGAAAATTTTCTAAAAACATTGATGCGTTTGATGTCTGCCAGCGGCGATACCCCATCGACTATTCATGTCGTCGGAATCACTGTTACATGATTAATTACTGTCTAAAACGTTAATTTATGTACTGGTCACACCCGTTCACAACCAAAACAAATTTATAAAATAATACCAACAAATTTAACAATAAAACTGGTCAAGTGCTAGTCAGTTAAAAAGTATATAGTAAAAAAAATTCAATCTTGATTGAAAAGTACTTTCTAAAAATTCGTTAACATTCAGCTTCTTATGATCAGTTAGAGCCTTTAATTGACGATCACACCTCGAGTGCCGAAACGCGTTTTAAATTCTTAAAATATTTTCATATGAGTTTTGGTTTTTACAGTTAGTTTCTTATTCTCCGCTGCAACACAGTTTCGACTGTTATGGTAGTAGGTGCATATGTTACCGGAAATATATGAAATCTACGAATTGTATAGAATTCCTAGGAAAT
Organism: Agrilus planipennis; assembly: GCF_000699045.2. Taxonomy (NCBI): domain Eukaryota; kingdom Metazoa; phylum Arthropoda; class Insecta; order Coleoptera; family Buprestidae; genus Agrilus; species Agrilus planipennis. The sequence continues at coordinate 363,548 of NW_020442463.1, read as the reverse complement.
GTATACAATTCCGAAGCTATTTAGGATATGTATAAAATATTGTTTCAAAAATTTTTAATACATACATATCCTGGGAAATGTATACATTTCTTAGGAACTATATGAAGTTCCGATGTTGTACTAGGAAATGTAAATAATTATTGTAAATGTATACATTTCCTAGGATATATGTATATTAAAAAATCTTTAAAACAATATTTTTTACTACTTTTTCTAAATATATAGCCTCGGAATTGTATACAATTCCTAGATTTCATACATTTCCGGTAACATACAAGTAATAGTTTTAATAAACAGAAGTCAAACTTCGGTAAAATCATTTTGGAATAGTAGGTTATTTCATAAATTTATTATACATCAGCTGCCTATAAAGGGGGATGTTCAACAAATTTTATAGTTCGTTGGTTACGAGGTGTGGCAATTAAGTTTCGGGAATTTGTTAATAAAAAACAAACAAATCAAGTTTTCTACAAAATGTTATTGTCGATCTTCACAATAGTCTCCGTTTAACTCTACACAAAGATTCCAATGTTGCTTCCACTCTTGATAATCCTTTGAAGTTAATCCGTTCAGCACAACGGTTACAGCTTTTTTGAGCGCCTTTATGCCACCATGATGCCTTGAGGATGTCCAAGTCGCAACTGAAGGCAATATTGATCATTTTTTTCGATATCCTTTATCGTTAATATGTTCCCGGTGACCAAACAGTGACTAGACAGATCTATGTTAGCGTCCTGAAGCGGATGCGGGCACGCTTTTTCTGAGTGCGTTGAGAACGACTGGACCTTACACCACGACAACGCGTCGGCCCATTCCTCGTTCATTGTGGAAATGTTTTTGGCAAAAATGAGCATTCCAACGATTCCGCATCCACCCTATAGTCCCGATATTACTCCCTACGACTTTTTCTCATTTCAGTTGCTATGTGGAAGCATTTTTGTTCATGTATTCAGCCTAGAGATTTGTATTATACATTCGTGTTGCGTTTATGGAATTTATTCGATTTTAATACCGTCATTTCTCCCTACTTTAACCGAAATGTAGGGGATGCTTAATATCAATCAGAAAGTTATTGAATACACCGATTTTTCGATATGACATTTGGATTTTGCGTCGAATAACACTGATATCCATCACGCATAATACAACTTCAATTACTCATATTTCAGAAGCCATACATATGCTCATCTCTCAAATTTTGTTTTCAGCATACTTTCATCATTTATCATTACTAATAATTTAAAAGAAAATTTGAGGTTGAGAAAATAGACAGTTTTTACGGTCACTTTCAGAAGTCTAATGGATTATGGTTCTTAGTCTTATTATTAGTAAGAAAAATTTCGTATCCAAATGTTTGTAAGGAATATTCGGAAATTGCAAATTTTTTGTCAAATTTCGAATCAAATAATATTTCGAATATTATTCGCACACCCCTAATGTACATATACAACTTATTTCGCAAAGTAGTAGCCACTTGTATAGACATTTTCCACGAATTAGTCAAGTGTCTGCCGTCGTTTAAAGTCGCGATTTAAGCCAATATATCCGTCACTTTTAGTTTCTGCTGCCACATTGCATTTGTTTTTCTCTTAAGATCGCGGTGTCGTGTCTCATTTTCGTAACCATTTAGAATGAGAAACGCAGATGGACGGCTGCATCATTCATGTTCTTTAACCGACGCGATCGCTTCTTAGAGAAGGACCCGTCACAGTACGTCCCACATGTCGTTANGGTGGTATTTTTGTGAATGGTCGTCCACTACCAAACGCTGTCAGACTTCGAATAGTTGAACTATCCCAGGTGGGTATCCGGCCGTGCGATATATCCAGACAACTCCGGGTGTCTCACGGATGTGTCTCAAAAATCCTCGCTCGATACCACGAAACAGGGTCAATTCTTCCTGGCGCCATCGGTGGATCTAAACCCCGCGTTACAACCCCCAAGGTGGTAGCCTTTATCAAGGAATTAAAACAAAAAGATCCAGGCATTTTTGCCTGGGAAATACGAGACAAGCTCCTAGCAGAAGCAGTTTGCGACAAATACAACGTTCCGTCCGTGAGTTCCATTAGCAGAATTCTTAGGAACAAGATTGGGACATTGTCACATCACTCTTATCACCCCTATTACAAAAGCGTCTACTCGTCATACAATTATCCGAATCAGAAAGTTCAAAGGTCGCAAACACAAAGGCCGAGTCCTGTTTCGTGGCCTAGCTCTCACAGTGTAACCGATATTTTGGCCGGAGTCCACGCGGCTGCATTTAAGCCTCCACCATCATCGCCGTCGATGGCTCTTCCTTCAGGACCTTCTCCTACAGGATCCGACCACAGCGCTCAAAATTATAACTATTACATGTACCTTCAATCGAGTAACACGGAAACGATGTACATGATGAATTCGGGAATGAGTCACCCACCACTCCATGCACCCGGATCTCATTTTTGAGTGAAAATGCGTTCGGTGGAATTCGGCAAGTTATAGACTTTTTGACGTAACGCATAAGTGCTTCTGTGATACGCGCACAATACAGTGACTTTAATTATAAAACTATAGAATCTTACTTTTAATAAAAAAAAACGTTGATGGTAAGTGACTTAAGAGCATCAAAGTGGGTTCACGTAACATAAATTAAGCCAAAAAACAGTGTATCCCGCAGAATGAAGCAAAAATACTTATATTTTAACATATGTGTAAATCCCTACGTTAACACCAAATTTATTATTTAATTGTTAAAGTAGTTATCGCTACTGGTCACCCAAAACCCCCTGGAATAATTAGGAGTGCGGAGGTAAATAGACACATTTAAGCTTACCCAGTGGAAATTTATAATTGACTTTATCAATAAAACGCAATGTTAGTTTCAATAAAATTATTTTAACAACATTTAACTATTGCTTCGCATTACTAAGGCTTTATGAGGAGTATAATAACATTAAAATGCGAAACGGAAAGGTCTCAGGAGATCCGCGAGATACGGTGGTTTTTGTCCTAATAAAAGTATACAAAATTCTGGGAAAAGCAACCATTCTGTATTTAACTGTAACAATAGCATATTTTTCATGACCAAACCAGTAATAAAAGGTCAAACCCTAACGGTTCATTTTACGAAAGGGACAAGTATCGCTATTTTTGTGAAAGAATGATACCTAGAGATGATGAGATTCGGACTTTCGATCTTACGCAGCATTCAAGTACTAGTAACGCAAATTTTGAAGCCTTTTAACCCTCCCTCCCCCCTTGTAACGCGCCGTAACGTTTTTCTGTACCCCCTCCCCCTCTCTAAACGTTACGTAACACTCAAGTGACCATTTTTACCTAAAAGTCGCAAAAGTTATGTTGCGCAAATCATGTAACATGATTTATATGTTCTGCAAACTTTTCTTTATTTTTTATTTTTTCATTAGCCGTTTTCCAAATTTCGTTGACATTTTTTTTGACACAGTTGGCAAATCTGCATGAGAGCCTTTATAGGCAAGAATAGCTGATGATATCTCCCTCTTTTAAAGACATTACAGTATGAACAGTACGAACTCACTTTAATAACACCGATTACAGCAATGTGCTTCTGCATAAACTCTAACGAATGCTGACAACGAAAAAAACATTAAATGACGTACAATACAATCGAGGGATTCCCCGTAAAACGTAAACGAAACGGGTTGCCAATTTGGAAGTTTTAATTCCCTAATTCTTTATTTAAAAAAAGAAACAATGTTACGTAACGTGTTGTAAGAACGTCCCCCTCCCGCTCCTGTAATGCATCGTAACGTTTTACGAGGCCCCCTCCCCCAAATTGCGTTACGTAATACTTGAACGCCCTCTCACGTTGATATAATAAATTGGGCACAATTATTCCTAGTTCATCCTATTTTGTCGGTTGTTTTGTACGGTTATTTATTATCATTATTATATGCGCGTATTCCAAGCAGTGTGACTCATTTATTTATTTTGACATTTGCCGCAATTTTTAAATATAGCTATTGAATGTCATTAGTAACAGATGCGTTTCAGTCAAAGCTTTTTAAAAAAGCACGTAAAGATATGGTAAATCAGCATAAATCACCACATTTCGTGTCGAACTATTTTGCATGACGAGAAATGGATAATGGAAATGGTTTATTTGATCGATACATTCAATAAACCAACGTAATCGGCAGGTTCTTAAAGTGAATAACCACAACTAAGTTTAAAAAGAGATAATCTCTTCTCTAACGATAAAAAACAATTGTGTGGTTTTATGAAACAACGATGCAAGTGAAACTTTTTGAATTGTAGGCATTTAACTGTAAATTTTGGGAAAATTATTCCATTAAGGGTATTAAAATTAAAATCACGTTCTTAATCTTATCTTAATAATTGGAAAATGGGAATGATAATGGGAAATCAATAGTAGACAAGATATCTAACAATAAATTTTAATTTCAATCTGAGAGTACGGAATACATAATAAATACAATCATTCTGATAATAGACGCATGTTAAAAACTAACAACAATATTTATTTAAACCATTGAATCATTTCGAACTTCAGTTATTCTATCAATAACTTCATCTTCGCTTTGAGTTTCACAGTCTATAGATATAATTGTCATGCACTTGCACGAATGAGTGAGAATATAAATGCTGCACGGTTAGCTCAAGCGAGTCGCCATATCGGTCTTAGATGCTCTGCAGAGCGCCTTTCAGTTTTACCCCTACTCCGCGGCTGGCTGTAATGCGACATGCGATAGATGGACAAAAAAATTTGAGGCGATGTAATAAAAGTTTCACTTAAAAAATTAATTTGGCTTCTGAGAATTTGGTCGATTTCATCCTCCCTAAAGCAGAAATTCGAATAGAATGATTTAAATTTGAATGACGTTTGAATTGAACTTACAATTAAAGACGAATACTCTGCAGTCATTGCGAAGGTTACCACGGTTCCTATTTCGGTTTGAATCGACTTACAGATTAGCTTTTCTCTTTACGTCTACAATAAAAACAAATTCAGAATTTGATTGGATGCCGTTCCGAATATTTGAATTCAATTGACGAACATTATACCTAATTTTAATGTTATTGTTAGTAAAAATGTACATTTTAAACATATACGTACAATAGTACAAAATTTTTCAGTTCAGTATGTACACAATAAGGTACCAGCGGTCTTATTGTTAAACATAAAACTCTAATCAGTTTACTTTTTTATCGAGATGGGTTTTGCTCTTCGGTAGTAGATACATATCTTGTTTTTGTAAGATCGGTTCATATTTTTTCAAGACAAATAGATTGAGTAATAGTGAGGAATTTATATCTAATTGATTATTTAATAGTAAATTGGTGTTCTTATATTTATTAATTTGCAGAGTGAGAATTTATAATTTTAAAATTCATCTTCAGAATTAAGATAATCAAGTGTTTCACATAATAAGAATGTATTTTTTACAATCAAATTAACAGAAAAGATAAAAAAATCTTTTGATTGTAAACATCTTGAGGAAGCCTTAGTAATGCGAAAAAATTATTGTTAAATGTTCCCAATTTAGTTTTACGGAAATTAACATTGATTTTATTTATAAACTGAAGAATAATCTTCACAGTCGCATCTCTTTGTAGGTAATAGTAAAATATTAACTTTAAATCTAGAGCAGATATAAGAAAATGAAAAATACAAATAAACCTTTTCTAATTCAGCAAGTTTTGCTATAATAGGAATAGCAATCAGTACTATCTTGAATAAGTTTTTTATCTCTCTGTTTCTACGAGGGGCTGTCCATAAATGACGCCAAAAAAAATTCATCAATTTTCAAAATTTAAAACAACCCTTAACTCTTCCCGTGTAACAGGACCGGCCTGACATCCTGACCTGATTTATTTCCAATGTTAATTAATTCTCTTTTCAATAAATAATTACATTTTTAATCAAAATTAACTTCGGTTATATAGGTTAACAAAATTGTTCTGGCATTGTCACTATTGCCAACATTCCAATTGTAAAATCATCTCGAAGCGCAAACATGACTCCTAGCTCCCCCCACGTAACAGCACCGTAACCTGTTTCCCTGTTCTCCCAATTTCCGTTACGTAATTTATGGGCATCCCCTAATGATGCTGTGAAGATGTTTCTATCTCTACTAACACTTCTACCTGATTTTCTTTTTCTATTATTAATTGAAAAAAATAATAAATAAATGTACGAAATAATTATACCATCTCTATAAACAACTACTGACCCACGATGAACATTTCTTTTGTACAAAAAACTAATAAATGCTACACAAAAATTGAGTATTGCCATAAAATAAAACGCTATAAATTTTATTAATCCTGCCATAAAAAAATAATAAAATGCATTTAATGAAATTATAATGCAATAAATTGTAGTTCAGTGTTTCAGTTTTGTTTTATACTAATCTTTTTTTTTTTGACGGAAAATGTTTTATATACATTGCAAAAATTTAGATCACTTTCGCAATTAGATTTTTTTACCAGAAAAAACAACTTTATAGCAAAATATACTTCAGTCATGGCATTGTATTATCTCACCTCTATTCATGGCAGTTGATTGTTATGTAACATATATTCTTTTTATCTTTTTCAGTTTAATCCCTTCATTTATCGAGCACCTGATAATACGAGACACATAAGTATAATATGTTTATATTTTGAAGATTTACAATGCATTCTACATATATACATACTAACATACATAGTTATATACATCCCTGTGCCTTCAAATCGGAAACAATTATAATATAGTGTAAAAATAAGCATTAAAATTGTAACTGTATGGTGCTATTTAAAATTTTAGTGCCTTAAGATGAACGAGCAATATTTATTTTATTTTAGTAGATAATGAACGCTTATGAATAATATAAGAAGTACAACAATTAGGTAGGTTCAATAAGAATTTATGAACTAAGCAGTAACAAAATGATTTGTAAGGGTGAATAATAAAATTACTTGTTAAAAAGCAGCAGTAGTACTTTTTTTTTATTCCTGGACCATAGTCAAACTGGGTAATCAGGACAGGATAAAACATTTCGCATTATCTGCTAAAATATTTTGTTAACACTTTTGTCCTTTTCTTTAGAGTTGTTATTACATAAAACGGTTATTTCTAATAGATACTTATTTATTGAATTGAAACTTCTGTCTCGAAAAAGCGTTACGGCCGCTTGGAGGGGGTAAACGGTTTATCGTTGAGAGGCGACAGCGGCGGAGTGGGAGAAAGGCTAGCGGTGGCGTAGAGAGGGCAATGGCTGTATTAGCCGGGCGAAGAGCGAGGAGTCCGCTAGAGTCCCGGCGGCGTGTCCTGTGCTCTGTTGTTGTTTTCTTACCTCTGCTCTTCACGTGGCTGGGCATCATTGCCTCTATTTGCATATATCTCTATAAAAGCCAAATCATAATTTGCAGCAATCTTGTGAAAGCGAATTTTGTGTTGGGACACATAGTAGAAGTAAAACAAGTACATTAACAATTTGCCCATAAAACTTGAAGTAAAAATTTTGTTGCGATTCGTTTTTCCACTTGTCCGTTGAAGTTTCACTTCTACTATATGTCCCAGCACACATTTCGTTTTCATCTGTAATACTTAAAAAGGGTTAATTCTTGATCCTGATGAATCATTGTTTGTGTCGAGTTGGATGCAATATCAATATGAGACCTTTTAATAATTTATTACAAATGATGTCTCACTAAAACTATTTAGTAAGGCAACTGTACTAAAGCTATCTGAAATTGCTACATTCATATTTTTCGTTATTTCCATTTACTAGCGGAGTACTCTACTCTTAAAGTACGCAGTGCGAGTTAGGACATACACAAAATTTCCCCGGGACTAACAGTTCCCAAATGGTGTTCCCTAAAACCTTGGTGTTCCGTGGAAGGGCGCAGAGTTTCCGCGATATACGACGTTTCTTGTCTTAATAAAGGTATAAAAAATTCTACGAACAGCAATCATTTTGTATCTAATCATAACAACAGCATATTTTTCATGATGACCGAATCAGTAATGAAAGATCGAACCCTAACGGCTCATTTTATGATGGAGACTAGGACCGCTGTTTTTATGATTCGAACTTACGATTTTACGTAAAGTTACAATGAATTGGATACAATTGTTCATAAGTTCATTCCTATTTCCTGGGTTATTTTGTTTTATCAGTTATTATCATTTGTATATGCGTATGGACCCTGTCTGATCACATAATAAAGCAGACTGAATCATTTATTTATTTAGATATTTACCGCAACTTTTAAAGGCAGCTATTGTTATCAAAAAAGTTATTAATAACAGATGTATTGCAGTCAAGGTCTTTTAAAAAAGGATGAGAAAATATGATAAGTCAGCATCAATCACTATTTCTATACAGGGAAGTGAGATGGTTTTCGAGAGGAAAAGTTGGGCAACCAATTTTTACGTCAATCATGTCGAACTAGATAATGGCTTTTTGGCTTTATGGCTCAAATATTCGATAAATATAACGTAATCAGCAGGCCCTTATAGCGAAGAACCACAACTACATCTATTGTAAGAGCCAAATATTATACCTTTTCCAACGATAAAAAGCAAATTTTCTTCTGGTTTGAATCTGTTGAACAAAAAATTTTTTCCTCTTCTAAATAAATTTCTCCACAGGAGTTACAGGACAGTCACCATGGTGAGTACAGAATCCATTCGCAAATTAGACTAAACCATCAATGTTAACAACACATGTGGGAGTATGAAAACTTGATAGATATTAAGAATTCATCCTCTTTAAAACAAAATTCGAATCAGCTGATTCAAATTTGAATAATTTTTGGGTTGAATTAAAGATGAATACACTGCAGTCGTTGACAAAGTTATCACGATTCCTGTTTCGGTTTACAGACGAGGTTTTCAGCTTACGCCTACACTAAAAACAAATTCAGAACTAGTCTGGATACCACTGCGGATATTCGATTCAATTGTCAAATTAAAATCAAATTTTAACACTGTTAAAAACTAAAATGTGTACATTAAATATATACTTGCAATAAAGGTTTTGATATCAGAGGTCTTAGGCACAGAACTATTATCAGTTTACCTTTTCGTCGAGATGGGGTTCCTCTAAAAGTCGGAAAGGGTTCTGCAGCAAAAGAAAATTGGGAATCGCTGTACTAGACTACGACCCTGCTTCTTTTTATAGCTTCTTTACACTACATTTTAATAACAATAACACAATAAAGGCGTAAAGGACAATTAAAAATCTTTATTTGAGTTATCGAGTGTGGCATGAAAAAATAAAACTTGTTTTAATCTAAAATTAAAAACTGGGCAGTGGCAACTAAAAATGCTACTTTAAATAGTTGTTCCGTTATGATTTGGCGTAACTGATGACCACGTCATGTTTACATAATTCTAACAAATTAATTAAAAGGCATATTTAGACAACGCGGTAACTCAAAGATGAAATTAAATTTAAGGTCTGGTTCTATTAATTAGCAGGTCATAAATTAAGACTTCAAAAACGTTGCCAGACACGAATCACTTTCACTACTAATACACGAAAATATAATAAAAGAAAGACAAAAAAGAGATTTATGTCTTCATGAAAGAGCAGGGTCTTTTTCCGTTGTTTCACGTATCTGCATCAGTGGCGGCGCGTAAATATTTATCCTATGTACAAACGATCAAAAAGGAAACAATAACACCACTTGTATGGTGTCGTGAGACACCCAGTAGAAACGAAGTTTTTTATAGTATTCGTCAAATAATATTAGTAAATTTTGGTCGAGGCATTTTGTAAAAAAAGACTGACATATGCATTCAGTAAGCGCTATTTGCTCACAATATTTCAAAACGGTAATTTTAAAACTGCCGGTTGCTACCGAAGCATTTTAATGTATATATATATATTCACCAGAGGGCAGACTAATCGAATCTACCTCAGCTTTTTGTCTCTCTACAAGTAGTAAATAAGAGTGAGAGGGATGCCCACTAACACATTCGATTTTGGACCAGTGTTGCTAGACTTAGCGAAATTTCACTAGGCCTAATGGAATTTAGAACCAACTTAAGGAAAAGCGTATTTTTATTTTATTTATAATATAATTGTTTTTGTGCCAAATGAATTCTTCTTGCTTAAAGGTGACTTTTATTTTGAAAATTTCATACTTGTAAACTTAGCTAAAGAAAAGAAAAGGTCTTCCTTTTTAGGCTATATGATGTTTTCATTGTTTAAATGTCTTTTTTTTTGTTATAAGAATCTCCGGGGAAACATAAGGAAATTTCGTTAAAAACACTAGCGAATAAAAAGAAATTTATTACTAAAAGATTGCTTGTGGACCCAGTAATGGGTTCAGATTTAACTGTGCCAGTCGTATATGACACCTTTTAATGGTTTTAACAACCAAATCCAAAATTTTTCCCGTCTAAAATATGTGCTCCTATTTAAAAAACATATTGGACATTGAAATGAAGGAAACATTACATTCAAGGTCGCGAATTTATTTTCCATTTGAAAGCATACAACTTTGTGTAATTTTCTTTTTGAAATAAATGTAAACCAAGATACTTTAAGATTTTTTTTAATAATTTTTGTATACTTCACTCTTATCTGCCACCCTTTTTGTTCCAACTCAAATAATCACCCTTCGCTAATTCAAAAAAGGCGAGTTCTACGTTTCTGTAAACTCTTTATAACGAAACTCAAAGGACGGACTTTTTTTACCAAGAGAGCTTTTTCCTTATGTGGAGTGACACATTTTTTCGTGCACACAACGCATTTCTTTTACTTTAACAAAAGCATTAATGTATGGGTTTTAGGGTAAACCTACAAATTCAACTAATTTCTACGTTATAGAAAGTTTTACACAATACCGAGAGACGTTGTAAAGAGTTTACAGTGTATATTAAAAATAAATTAGGGTATTTTCACTCTCTGGATATACTCTTGTTGTCAGTGTACTGTTTGCCTGTTTAGGTGTAAAATATAGTACCTATTTATTCAAAGCATTCATATGGGGTTCATTTTTAATTTTTTGGTTTTACGTCTATTTTATCCATCATCTCGTTTTATTCTGTCTTAAAGCAACAGGAGTATAGAAAAAGTTTTTAGCGCCCCCTTCTACTATCTCCAGAAACCAAAAACTTCTAATTTAATTCTAATCTAAGCTATTAATCTACTAGATAGATCGATTTCAATATTGCAGGATCCTTTAGTGTCTCTTGATTTTGGCGTTCCGGGTGGAAGCCTCCTACACACCGCCCCCCTCCCCCTATTATCACAGCCCTCAGTCCACAATAAATAATTAATAATGAAATAACGGATTACAACTACAGGCACAACGAAGAAAATATGAATTAAAAACGTAAGTTAACAAAAAGAAAGACAAAAAGTAACTAACTCTAAATTATGTGACAAAATCAAAAATTGTTCTGATGCCACCACCAGTACCTGATATGCAACAAAAAAATACGAGCCAGAAGCCAATAAGAGGAAAAACCCAACAAGGCATGACTCTGCCTCGAACTATTAAACTGACTAAATCGCTACTGAAGTGAAATTTCTTCAAACACACAAACATACCAAGATAGGGGTTAAAGATCGAAATGGTTTAATGGTATTATTTGTACACTATGCTTCGCACGGGTGCAATACTGATAGTAAATATACTATAGAATGTCTTTATATACAACAATCACAGCTTTTTTTTCATTAGACAATACAAACTGCCCTCCCGGCCGGTACCGCCGCAACCGCTANAAGTCTAATGGATTATGGTTCTTAGTCTTATTATTAGTTAGAAAAATTTCGTATCCAAATGTTTGTAAGGAATATTCGGAAATTGCAAATTTTTTGTCAAATTTCGAATCAAATAATATTTCGAATATTATTCGCACACCCCTAATGTACATATACAACTTATTTCGCAAAGTAGTAGCCACTTGTGTAGACATTTTCCACGAATTAGTCAAGTGTCTGCCGTCGTTTAAAGTCGCGATTTAAGCCAATATATCCGTCACTTTTAGTTTCTGCTGCCACATTGCATTTGTTTTTCTCTTAAGATCGCGGTGTCGTGTCTCATTTTCGTAACCATTTAGAATGAGAAACGCAGATGGACGGCTGCATCATTCATGTTCTTTAACCGACGCGATCGCTTCTTAGAGAAGGACCCGTCACAGTACGTCCCACATGTCGTTAATTAAAAGACCCGACCGAAAATCGGGAGGAAGAACATGGACCGATTTGTTATTTAAACCGGGGAAAAAACGGTCTCAAATTAGAGGAGTCAGTTTCATAGAATTTGCCGTCCAAGACGGCTCAGACGTTTCAAGTGTCTAAACCTCCAGTGCCGACTGCGATATCGAATTTCCTATTCGTCGACCTGGAAGCCCAAATATAACCTTCAACAGGTCTTTATTGCAAAGCATATAGCAGAATAGAAAAGAGTCGAGGATACAGAAACGACACTTGTCCGTTGTGATTGTCACTTTTGTTTCGATAAGTATTATTATGTATTAAGGCGTAATTATAGATTTTTTTGGTCTAAAAAAATGAATCTTTAAAAAAAATTTCATTAAATATTTATTCGAAAAAAAACCGATAAAAAAATTGGGACTTAAGNAATTATTCAAGTACCTACTTTCTTAAAGTCCATCAAAACAATTCAAATAAACAAGCATATATATAACTTTTACTCAAAAAATAACTTCAAATCTCATATAGTATTTAAATATCCAGATATTTGAAATTTTGAACAATTAAACATTTAGATACTTGAATGCCTGAATATTTAAATTTCAAATAGCTTTCTGCTTGAAGCAAATCGATGCTTTAATTTCGAATGCACATTTAGAACAATTTTACATTTAACATTTGACAGAAGGGAATCGTTTCAAATTTTGCATCTTTTCTATTTCACGGAGTATGAACAGTTGTTATTCATAACTTTGCATCATACATTATTTGACTGACGATTCTTACCTCTTAATGAACCACAAAAATTTCGACATCCTTATGGATCTTGATGCAGTTGTTTGTTTCAAGCTGTTTTGACGTGATCCTTGGAGTTTTTACATTCGTAACGTTTCGCCGTTCTTCGCTGACAGCATCTTCAGAGGTGACTTGACGGTTGCTGGGTCGTTACTGGCGCGGTTTGTGACCATATTACCCTTTTTATACTGAAGTCGTCACAATAATTGAGTTTCTGCTTCGGGGTTCATGTTGTCTTATTTGTTTTAATTTTTTTCCGGATTATTGCATTCTGTTTTTCATTACAAGTTTCCAAGCTTTACTTATGTGCAACCCATCATCTTTATTTATGTTATTTGGTTTTTTATCTATTTCCAAAACATCACGCCTAGACAGATTGTAGTAACCCAAAGTCCTAACCAGGACGGATGTGTTCTCAAACTATGACTATGGTATGACTTTCTTGGAGCGTATGGTGAGCTATTGCAGATTTTCCAGGTTGGCCTAATGTAATTGCTCGTTTGTTTCTTTTCTTCCTTGTATGTATGCTGCGCTGTAGTCTATGCCACATTCGCAAGATATACGATAAATTCCCTTCATTAGCATAAGGAAGAAAGAACACGAACGAGCAATTTGACTACTTCAACCCGGAAAATCTGTCCTGGTTAGGACTTTGAGTTTCTACAACCTGGCTAGGCGTGAAACTTTGGAAACAGAACAATAACATAATCAATGATGGTGGATTATACATAAGTAAAGCTTGGAAACTTATAATAAAAAATAAACAGAACGCAATCAACCGCGGAAAAGTCACAGAAACACAACAGTCTGAGCCCAACGAAGCTGAAACTGTGACGACTTCAATATAAAAAGGGTAACATGGTCAGAAACCGGGCGGCATGACCTAAAGGTTTAGACCATTGCTTATCATTCGGGAGGACGCCGGTTCGATTCCGGGTCAGTTTGTCTTGGTCCAAGTTTTACTGTGGTTTCCTTGGATCACTTAGACAAATGCTGGGGTAGTAATATTCCGCAGATAATCATTCATTCTCTTCTGTCTTCATTTTGTCCGTCTCATTTTTCTCACCCGAACCACCACCCTCCCATTCCCACGATTCCTGAAAGCAGGCTGAAGAGGGCCTTCCGCCCTAGCTTGCGGCGTAGTCCGGAGGGACTACCGCCCACCAGCATTACTGGCTGGTGGGAACGAAACACCCAAAAGTTTTTTTTCACAAACCGCGTCAGTAACGACCTTGCAACCGTCAAGTCACCGCTGTAAATGCCGTCAGTGATAAACGGTGAAAAGTCCTAAGATCACGGCAAAACAGCTCGGATGAAATCACCACATTCAATGTACGTCGGGCGTGAAAGACTCATGTGGACCTTGCTGAACAATACTGAATTCCACTAAAGGTAGCAATATGTATGCTACAGATGACGTTTACCACACTGTTTGTAGTAATTCATCAATATATTGTCATAATGATGCGAATTTTATATATATATTTATTTATTTAGCGATGTGATATATTTATTTTGAGATATAACTTTAATGTAGTATAGCAAGTGAATTTATCTATCACCATAAGGTCGTCAGTCCTAAGACTGATTGGACACGCACCTCCACTCCTGGGCTAATCTTCGCATTTTCGTAAAACTAGAACAACCCACATCATTAACTATTTGCGAACAGTAATCTAATCTAGGCTTCCCTCTACCCCTCCTAACTCCTGTTTCTGACTAGAACTTCATGCCTGAGAAAGTGTCTTACCAACCTATTACGCTAGTTGACTTCTATAGAGTCCTCTGTTCTCCTATTCTTTCCAATACCTCTTCATTTCTAACCTTCTCTATCCATGGTATCCTCATCATTCGCCTGTAACACCACATTTCGAACGCTTCTAACCTTTTCTTTTCCGCAGCGCCCACCGTCCATGTTTCTCACCCGTGAAGCGCCGCGCTCCAAATATACATCTTTAACAACCTTTTTCGAATACCTAAATTAACCGTTCGCNAGTGAAATTTCTTCAAACACACAAACATACCAAGATAGGGGTTAAAGATCGAAATGGTTTAATGGTATTATTTGTACACTATGCTTCGCACGGGTGCAATACTGATAGTAAATATACTATAGAATGTCTTTATATACAACAATCACAGCTTTTTTTTCATTAGACAATACAAACTGCCCTCCCGGCCGGTACCGCCGCAACCGCTATGTCCCTCTATTTTAACTCTGTAATATCTTCGAACTATTCATTTAAATTACATGCTATAAAGGGCCATATTGATCTATATTAAATGAACAATGTATTTAAAAGTACTTAATTGGATAAGGACTAATGCTGTATTGTTTAAAATCGCTTCGTAAATAAGCCATTGTTTCTCGTAAAAAGTAAAGGATCAAAAATGGTTATTGTGGGTTATTCCTAAGAGATAGACATATACCATCACGGACTTTTTTGTAGACCTTTTTAAGGTGTACAATACTGTAGTACATTATTTTCATCTATCTCGTAGAGTTCAGCCATCGTTTGCAATGTTAGCGCAAAAAATGTGTTTATGTACATCACATTACAAACCTCTAAAATTATCAGTGTTTCTCTACTACATTATACATGTATTATACATATAAACCTTCCTCTTGAATCACTCTATCTATTAAAAAAAACCGCACCAAAATCCGTTGCGTAGTTTTAAAGATCTAAGCATATATAGGGATAGACAGCGGGGGAAATGCGTTGCATGATTTCGTTACATAGCAACTCACATGAAACGAACTTACCCTACCGTGCACTTCAAAAATATTAAAATTAAACTGGAACACGAACATTGCGTCAAAACAATGTTCCTTTATTTTATTATCAAGATATCAAGACAACGTTGAACAATTGCGTGCCGCATGCCCTTGAATTAATTTGTTTTAATTGTAGTCAAGTAAGGTAAACGTAACTCGTAATTAAATTTGTATGCCGCATAACATATGTTCCGGAGTATTTGTTCGTTGTTAAGTCAGTCAGCAAAAAAAATAATGTTTCTATATGTAATAATAGTATAGTACATCGATTGATTAAATTTTCATGTAATCTGCGGTGCCGCAGCTGATCTGTAGTATAAGCACAGTAATAAGTCGCGTCGCGTCGTCGTTCTCTGTAGTCCAACAGGAAGTAGAGCGACAAATGCTTAGACAAATGAGTTCGCGTTACGGCCGTGTTGGCATCCTGCCCCATCAGATATCTGACTTTTAACCAATTAACAGTCATGTTCCAAATCGCGTCGAATAAATTACATCGAGACTAGAGAGGGCTGCGCAAATAAGGGAAAGGACAGAAAGAATTATTAGTTGCGAAGATGCCAAATGGATTATATTTTTGATTAAGTCGTTCAAAACTTAATAAGACATAAGGCCCAAAGTGATAAAATACTTTACTTATTAACCGCGAAATGAAACTAATATATTTATGTTGTTTATGTTATTTTAATCATATAGGTAGGAAGGTGGATATCGTAGGTTCGAGTGGTATTGCTAAAAATAAAACAATTTTCAAAAGAGTGGTTAAAATTTGATTAATTAAAATAGGACGCTGTGTTAATTTTATTGTCTTAAAATAAAGTGGATTAAGTGTTTTAATTAAAATTCTTTATTTTATTTACATTAACTTCAAATATAGATACCAGCTAATAGTAGAAAGTTTATTATGTAGGTCGGTAAGTCGAAGTTTATTTTTAGTGTGTGTAAATTTTGTGTTTACAGTGTATTTTGATCTCTATAAATCGAGTTTCTGTAACTCAAAAATTTCTATTATTTTAAACAAATACACCCTACCATTAACTATTAACATAATGCCCTCCGTAAATAATTTTTTGGCACAATATACATATACAATTAGAAGAACGCGGGAGGCCATTCTAGCTTTACGTGTAACGATAGAGAAAACGATAGAAAAAGGAAAGACTGCGTTTATAGGATTTGTAGATTTAGAAAAAGCTTTTGACAATGTTAAATGGGACAATATGTTAAATATACTTAAAAATGTAGGGATGAGTTACAAAGATAGAAGAGTGATACTTAGTTTGTATAAAGAACAACAGGCAGTTATAGAGCTAGAGTTGCAACGTAGAGAAGTAAATATTTGAAAGGGAGTCAGACAGGGATGGAAACTGTCACCACCACTTTTTAATCTATACATCGAAGACGCCATCAACATCATTAATGACAGTACAACAGTAGAGATAGATATACAGGGGCAAAAGATTAGTATGCTTAGATTTGTACATGATATAGCAGTATTAGCATCTAGCAAGGAGGACTTAGAGATAGCTTTAAATAAAATGGAAGCGTTATTGACAAAACACTACTATATGGTCATAAATAAAAGTAAAACTAAAATACTGGTATGTAAGGGAAGAAAAAGTACGGAAAGAGCGAATATAAAGATAGAAGATGAAAAATTAAAAGAAGTGCCTGATTCTAGATATTTAGGAAGTCAGATAAGTCAGGACGGAAGGAGTAGTAGGGATATAAAGCAGAAGATAGTGCAGGGTCGTGTCGCCTTTAATAAAAAGAAGTCACTTCTATGCTCGCGAACGGTTAATTAAGAAGTTCGGAAAAGGTTGTTAATGGTATATATTTGAAGCACTGCGCTGTACGGGTGCGAAAGATGGACAGTGGGGCGGCGGAAAAGAAAAGGTTAGAAGTGTACTAAATATGGTGTTATAGGCGAATAATGAGGATAACGTGGATAGAAAAGGTTACAAATGAAGAGGTATTAGAAAGAATAGGAGAACAGAGGACTCTATGGAAGTCAATAAAAAATAGGCGAGATAGGTTGGTAGGACATCTTTTCAGACATGAAGGTCTAGTCAGAGACATATTAGAGGCAGAAACAGGAGATAGGAGGAGTAGAGGTAGACCTAGATTAGATTACTGTTCGCAAATAGTTAACGATGTGGGTTGTTCTAGTTTTAGGGAAGTGCGAAGTTTAGCTCAGGATAGGAAAGAGTGGAGGTACGTGTCCAACCAGTCTTAGAAGTGATGACCTTATGATGATGATACATTTCCTGCGGTGTACTGTAATCTTCTTTTAAATCTTTTAGGAATCCCCGAAACATGCCTGAATTAATTAATAATCGATATTAGCTGGAGAGATGTTGTTTTATCTGTATATTTACTTATTAGTAATAAGCAAAATTGTTCTTGGTCTTATATTTTGGCAATGTGCTTTTTCTTTTATATATCCCCATAAATCGTTTCAGCATTGGCTCCCATCATCGTCAGACTTAACTCCACTTCCACACTTTCTTTTTATGAAGATTGTTTTTATAACAGCGCATTACAGAAACTTTAAGAATCATAGTTCGAAGATCCACAAATGTTTTCCAGTTACCTACTGAAGACTGAAGAATAGGTAATACGTTTATGTTTGGAATTAGGCAGTTGTCATGTCGAACGCATGCAATGTGGCAGTACTATTTGTTGTATTTCCATCAATTTCTTGCTTTCCTCCTTAAAACTATAACTGTATTCGATTCAGAATTAAGCCTTACAACTGCTGTTGACATAAAATACAGGGTGTTCAATTTAAACTAACCAAGTTATTTTCGTTTAAAATTTGTATAAATATATTTAATCACAATTATTGGACATTCTGTATACATTAGTCAATATTTTACAGTGGCGATATAAAACGTAGTCAATTAACAGGCTTTAACATAAATTTGGTTTTAAAAACGGTAATACACGTTGGGAATTTAATAGTTAAATTTGTTACTACATTTTCACAAAATTCAAAATATTTCAAAATCCTTAAGGTTTAGGGTAGGTAAACCTGAATAAAACTCTCTGTTATTTTGATCATAGAATCCAAAAATGTAAAAATTTATAGGGTATTCCTTTAAAAAAAGAAACCAACTTTGATACGTTTTCTGTTCTTCGGACACACTGCATATTATGAAAATAATTTTATAGTGTCCCTTTCATGTAGGGTTGCCATCCGTCCGGGTTTCCCCGGATTTGTCCTAGTTTAGAGGGCATCCGGGGAGCGTCCGGCGGGGAGCTTCATTTGTAGTCCGGGTTTAAAAATTTAAAGTCTGAGAACTTTTAAAATTTTCGTTTAAAAATCTAATTTATTTTTTTT
>NW_020442463.1:333076-339644 GCF_000699045.2 Agrilus planipennis | reverse complement strand
TACACATCATCTCGTTAGCTCAGGATGAACCAATGGACTAGTATTGTTAAATTAAAAACCCTTGTTGCGTTAAAGCTTTGTATTTTCCAAAACACAACACTATGTACAAAAACTTAATGTATAAAACCTTAACCTACACATAACCTTGTTTATGTGCAGATTTCCCAAAATTATATTCCTTGAATTATAAACCCGATACGAGAGCGCCTACTCGTCATGAAAAGCAAAGTACTTCTCTTTCTGAAATTCTTTCCGAAAAACTGCCTGCCTCCTCCTTGAACCTTTTTTTATTGCCACTTGTTTTCAAGTTTCGATCTGCCTGCATATAACCCATAGTGCCCCAAAGAGAAAGTTAGCAGGTATAATCCCAGCCCTTGTAAATGTATATTTTTCAAAAAGGAGCAGACCAAATATTTTTTCTAGGAAATCTGAACATTAAGTAAGTTTGAAAATTTGATGGTTACGATTTTCCATGTAGGTTTTTTGTTCATTTCATGTTGTTTAATCATATTTATATCCGCGTATTTGTTTTGTTGTATGAAAAACAAAAATCTTCACATAAAACTCATTAAAATATTTTCTTTTGCAAACGTTTTATATCCGTACGTATATCGTTAATAAGCCTTTGATTTAGAATTCGCGTACCGAGAGCTTTCTTCGGTCTTCTTCATGCTCCAGCGGTAGCCGACGACGGTTCGCTTCGCGCCACTGCGAAAACTGACGTTAACACCGGCAGGGTTACGCACCCTTGCTACAAAAACACCAAATAAACAAAATTAAGCAAACAAACGAAACAAGAACTAAAACGTACCTACACAAGTTCTTGGTAAGTGTCAAAATAGAGAACCGAAATAATATTAGATAGGCCAGCTTGGTGCCAAAAGTGCAGGGTGATGTTAATGATGTAGGATATATTAGTCTAAGAGCTGTTAACGAGATTTCAACGTCATTCAGAATATGGACAAATTTTTCGGTAGCATGTTTGGATAATAAGGAAGTAAAAAGTGATAGTGAAAGTGTCCTATTTTTTTAATTATGTTATGGAAATAGTACTTAAAAATGGACAGAATTGTAGACCCTCCAAATGGTTCTCGAAGGGTCGCACTTGAGTTGTAACAAAAGGGGTGGCGAATTAGGGTGAAGTAAATAAAAATTATTGCGAAACAATAAGAATTGGTCATCATTATTTAAGAAAACGTATTAGACAAAAGTTATCCGTTTAGAAAGGGAAACCAATAAGTGACTTTGATCTTCGAGGTCATTTAAAGTTCGAGTCCTTTTTTTAATGAAAATATATATTTTTGATCTTAGTAGTGGAAGGAACGGGAAATTTGATAATCAGAAATATCCGTGAATCTGATTTGTTACTAAATTTCATATTCTGAATGACGCTCAGAAACTTTTGAATTCGCCGCTGCCCGTCAACCCTCACGAGCCATTCCTTAAGAAATTCCATAAATAGTAAGTATAGGTACCAAGATTTTTGGGTACTATTTCAATGAAGTTCGTCAAACCTAGATAAGCGAAAACTGGATAAGTGAAAAAACTCTATAAGCGACAAAAATAGTTAGGTCCCATCAGTGACAGTGTAAGTACTCTTTTAGAGAGTAATTTTTCACTTCTAGACCTCTGTAAGTGACAGTTTCTTACTCTAGACCTCTGTAAGCGAGACTATTTACCATTACTAGACATCTTCAGCACACTTGTGCCCTTGTTTCTACCTGCTCATTGTACTTATTCACAATATTTGGTTTCAGTCTATAACGATCATTGAAGAAAGTAAGTTTGACGTTGTTCCCTCAAAAGATAAAGAATTAATAAAATTGCAATGTGAAGGACATGGGAATGTTAAGAGGAACAAACTTGTTGAATTTCTCCACGTCGAAAAGTGTCTCGTAGAATAGATTAAACAGGCCCTAGATAAAAATATGAAATTGANAGGGTGAAGTAAATAAAAATTATTGCGAAACAATAAGAAATGGTCATCATTATTTAAGAAAACGTATTAGACAAAAGTTATCCGTTTAGAAAGGGAAACCAATAAGTGACTTTGACCTTCGAGGTCATTTGAAGTTCTAGTCCTTTTTTCAATGGAAATACATATCTTTGACCTAAGTAACGGAAAGAAAGGGAAAATTTGATAATTAGAAATATCTGTGAATCTGATTTGTTACTAAATTTCATATTCTGAATGACGTCACCTCTGCCCGTCCACGTGTCATTCCTTAAGAAATTCCATAAATAGTAAGTACTTATCTTATCTATTCTTAAAGAGCTGCTCACCTGCTTAGGAACGTAACTTGCCTTCTATTATCCAGACAAAATTGGAGCATTAAAAAATAGAAAACTTGAAACACAAAAGTATTTATATTTACATATATTATACAAGCAAATTATTTACATTCCTTTTTACTTTACAACACATTAAATGAAAAGAAAGTAGGTGCATCCCACGCCTGTTACCATTTCTTTATAGTTTTATCTGATGTTCTTCATACCTATTCTACTTGAAAACGAACGCCCCNATTTATGACATTTTCAACTGTTTTTTATTACACTATGTTTAAAAAAAACCTGTTGACATGTCCGGGTTCTGGACTTTAAAATCCGGGGTTTTCCCGCATCTTGTCCTGGTTTCTAAATTTTAGAGGTGACAACCCTACTCTCATGGATCCCTATCTACTCTCACAATATAAATTTTTAAAAATCTAGGAACATAGACGTAATCTTTCATGTCGCCTTACGTGAATAACCCTGTATACAAGAAAAGAAACTTTACCACTGTTTGAAACAAGGGGCTTACAAGAATGTCCTCGGAGTAATTCTTCATATAGGGACAAATAATTTTTTTCTCGATATTTTTTACTTCCTTCAAGTACCTGTTACTATTTTGTTCGATATCGACACTATTTTGTTTAAAAGTTTTGAAAAGCTCGCATTATGAATGTCAGAAATTCAGTATTTAAGATAATTCTTGTGTCGGTTAATAAAAAAAAAACGTGAGTATCAGATTAAATGAACAAGACCAGAACTTAACATGCAAGATCATAAGTCATCAGTCTGATCTTGATCTTGCTTTGCATATCACTAGTACTTATTAGTGATTGTGTTATCTTCTTACATATCAATACACCATACGTGAATATTTCTTAAAAAAAGTGTTTATATTATTTGATGAAATGTCGGCTATAACATGAATTAATTTTGTGATCCCTTGTTTAAGTATAAAAGTCCGGTTGTCATTATTTTAATACGTATTTACGTCCAAAATAGTACACATTCCAAATATCTTCAAATGTAATTGTTAAAATGAATTTTATCAATCAACTTTTTTTGTATAGATACAATAAATACATTAATAGTTTATGATTGCTAGTATTTTATTTTTTTAAGGCCCCTTATACAGTTGTCCATGTTGTTCGTTGTAGAACCTACTTACCTACGTATTTTAATGCAATATGTGACACAATGCTTTTTGTTTTACGTAGCAACGTTTTAATAAGGCAAGTCTTTGAAAACACGTGACGGGAAGGAAATAGGCGGAACAAAAGTACTATAGTATCGGCATCTTTTAGGAAGCTCTTGGGGTTTAAAGATTCTGCAGATGTTAAAACTACATTCAGAAGTTTATATTGTAAAACACTTTTTTTCTTTCGTCTTATTGTCAGATAGACATGATTTACAACAAAAAGACACAATAAAGTAAATAACTCAACAGTATCATAAATTTTTTATTCGTGTCCTTTATTATGAAAACCAGCATGCAAGAAGTAGTTTACAATATTATGGTTAATTGTACTACTGCCTTTTTTTAATTGTTAATTAATTATTGTTTAAGTTGCTACATTGCTCTGTTAGTTGCCTAATAAACAAAGAACAAATTCAAGTAAAATATTACAATTTAACATACAAAGTGTTACATTCGACTACCACTAATTTTATTTATAGAAATGACACGTGGTCTATGTATTTTAGCTAGGGTAACATATATGTACTCTTTTTGAGGAAACAGTACTTTTTTTCGAAGTGTTCTATTATCCTTTGAAGGTTTTTCAAGGGCACATAAATGTACTTTTTCTATAGTTTCACAAAATTATGTCATACTTTTGTTTGAATTTACCATCCCTTGCAGCCACTCTGATAATCTTTCTGTAAGACAAAGCTTCTCCTATGACAAGTGGTATCAAAATGATTCAGATGGTCAAATTAGCATGTCGAAGGAAAATTAACTTTTGGCTTTATAAGTCTGTATTTTATAATATTGATACATGTGTGTAGGCAGCCCAACATATATAGTAGCAAAGAAGAAGTTTCTAGACAGTATATACTGGAACATTCTAGAACACGACCAGCCTCTATTAACAGTTGTCGCGAGATCGAGTTGTAGTCTTCGCTTTTTAGCGCGAGTGTCCACCTTGCGCTTCAGAGGTTGACCACTTACTTCGGCTTTCCTCCCCAACACTCCCTTCTACCCCCACTCTTAACCCTCTTCCCATTTCAATCTCATCCCCAATCTTCCACTTCTTTCCCGGGGATGAGTAGCCTTCAGGGTTTATCTCTCCGCTCGAGGAGGGGTTTTGGTCGGTAAGAATCCGACACTACCTCCCTTCAGGGGGTGTCTTTTGAAGATTTCCCCTCCTCGAGAATAATCTAAACAAAAAAAAAAGATCGAGTTGTAGTTAGTACGACAACGAGTTCAAGGCGATACAAAGCAAAAAGAACTGATTAAGTGTTTATGTAATGGTGAATTGTTAACTAATTAATAATAGAAGTGTTAATTAATTAATAGATAGTTAAATAAAAGTAGTAAAAGGGTGAGAAGGTGTTTAAATACATGACATTATTTAATAAATTAGGTACTTAGCTACCAACGGAATAAAGTACGATCAGCTCCCAAACTCCTACTGAAAGTACTTGCGATGATTGTTTCTCGTAGGTTTGAAATCGCATTTGCTGTTTACTAGGAAGGAATTTTAACATCCTCCTCACGGAAAATTAGAAACCACACAATTTAGATAGAAAAAGGAGTAAATTTCTTACCCAGAAGGGAATGTTGCGCTTTCATCCTTGAAATCAGGAAGAAAAAACATCATACAAAAGAACTTTCAATTCAGTTTAGAAAATCCCTGGTATATTGGTCAGACTAAGACACCTCATTACGTAAAAATCCATGAGTACAAAAACGACTATAAAAAGCAAATATTAGTAGCCCCTTCATATAAAATTGCGCTCATTAAACACTGTCGAAACTGGGCATAAGCTCAATTTCGACAATTCAAGATTTTACATATAGAAGAAAACTATTTCAGCTTATTCTTAGAACCATCCTTTATTCTGTTACAAAACGATTAAGCTATAAATTCTCGATCAGACTTAGAAAACAACCTTGTAGTTTGTAATTCTTTCAATACCTACAAAAAATTCAAAAACAATAAAAACATACATACAACTAAAAACTACCTAATATTAAAATTAAATTAACTAACTACTATATCTCTATGTATACTAAATTAATATATAATATACACACTATTTACGTATTTTTAGAAAATTGTTTTTGTATTATATTATTGTCCTGTTCTGTCCTAGTGTACCACGTGGCTTTTAGAATTGTTTTAACTATCTATTTATTTATTCTCTTATCTTTACACGCTTTTAATAATTTAATATTTATTACAAAATAAGAGAAGAATGATCAATAGAATATAGGGCTACGTCTGGGGGACCTGATGGTCGATCGGGGTCGATAGTCGAAGGTTTCTAGACCTCTTACTAGTAGGTCAAAGAAAATGTAAGTAAACACATAGGTATTGGGACAAATATTGAAGGATTGAAAATTATCGATACGTTCCATCTAACGCTGTGATATGGGCTCACTCAGATTTTATTACATCGTTACTTTAGTTAATGAAAATCCTAAAAAAAGTATTTGTCTGTCACTATATACAATAGCTTGTCTAACTACTTAACATGAATGCTAGAATAGCGGTCTTTGAAATTTTAACCCCCGATTGACGGAATTATAAAGCGAATCATTTAGAGATTTTAAATGCCTACGCATAGTTTACTAGTGAATAATTAGCTACAGTCCGGCTCATTATTCCCCTTATAAACCTGAATTAACCAGTGAAAAATTATTTTTGTAGAGTGAATTCGATCTTAAGAAAATTTAGCGTGGAGTTGCTTTGACTAGGCAATACGACGAGGCTTTTTATTTCGAAAAGGTCATTCTTCTTCATTCTTCTTATGGTCAGTAAAAGAGAAAGTTCTCCCGAAAATAATCCTTGACCAGAAATTTCAATTGTTTGAAATGCTTGTTTTTTCCTGGTTTACCTACTAACCACAAACACTGGCACAAATCATAAAGTTAATAATACTTAGGGCCAAATTGAAACAGCAAAGTTCACCTTTTTCTATAACTTATAATTTCAGCAACTGTGTTACCCCCATAACTAAAGCATACCTACATCCGGGGAAAAACAAATTCAAATGCAGTTGTCATTATCACTTTTTAAAACTGAGTTAAAGTGAAATTTACAATTCTTATATCTCCTTTCCATTGACAACT
>NW_020442463.1:323018-330311 GCF_000699045.2 Agrilus planipennis | reverse complement strand
AAAACTATAAAGAAACGTAACTTGCCCCCTATTATTCAGACAAAATTTGTCCAAACTCTAGATTAACTTGGAGGATTATGAAAAAAATAGAAAACTTGAAACACAAAAGTATGTATATTTACATATATTATACAAGCAAATTATTTACATTCCTTTTTACTTTACAACACATTAAATGAAAAGAAAGTAGGTGCATCCCACGCCTGTTACCATTTCTTTATAGTTTTATCTGATGTTCTTCATACCTATTCTACTTGAAAACGAACGCCCCTATGGTCAATTTTCCATAAGTTTCATGAGACTAACTAAGGCTTTCAGTTTTTCAGATTTTTGTTTGTAAGCCATAATTCTTAAATTAGGTATTACAAAAAATAAAATGTTAATTTGGTCAACGAACAGTAATTATTGGTTTTATAAAGTATAGGATTAAAAACATAATATTAATATTATAAATAAAAATATTTTGAATTATCTCTAGTTGCAATTAAAGGGTAATTATCACTATTGTCTTCACTGGATTGGATAATAACAATTTGAGCAAATTCGTAATTGGTTAATATTTATGCTAGGTGAGTTTAGCAATGCCTACTCTATAAGAACAAAGGCTTTCACGGCCGGAATCCATAGTAGAATGAAGATTTGGTACAATGCCTATTCTATTTGTGTCTAACGTTTGATAAATAAAAAATAATTGCAACGAATTGTGAGCCGTAATTCATTGCTCTATGTTCTGTAATCTTTTGGCAGTCGCAAAGTACCTAATATAGGTACCTTTGTAAAAAATATGAGGTTAGGAGGATATTCAGTGAAGCACTAAGACGTTATTGTTATGGTCATTCTTAATAAAGCAAATGGATAGTTATTAACTTAAAATTAAATTAATTTTTTATTTACGTAAGTATCTAAATAATGCAGCAGGTGGATCCAAACGATATATAATATAGAGCTAGTTTTTGTCATCGTCCTTTTTAAAAATTGGTTTGAAGAAAATTAATTTGAATGTTAAAAGTTATTAAGTAGGACTCCTATATTTCAGTGGTGTTGCTAGGATTTGTCAAAGGTGGGGTAAAGTTAAAAAAAGTTGAAAATCCGTATTATCTTTAATAAGATGGAAGTATCTGCCTGTATTTTTGAAATAGCTACCTTTTTTAGGTTCATATGGTTATTTGTATGTCATTAAAAACACAGTACGAGTAGGTACGTCTGTCAGTACGGCTGATGTGATTTCGATGAGGTTTTATGGCCTTGAAGAGAAGGTTGTGAGGAGTGGCCTAGGCTACTGTTTTTTTTATTGTTTCTGGTTTCTGCTGCGCTATCTGTACTTCTATACCATAGAAATAATAGAATGTAGTAGCAGAATTCATTGAAAATCTGTTTCTTAAAAGGAATGAAAAAGAAAATAAAGAGACCTTATCAAACATTTCAACCTCCTTTTGTATTATATATTATTACTTCTATGGTCTGTACCTGATAGCAATTGCTTCCCGAAATACTGGGAGAGCAACATAATTAAAATATTCCTAGTTGATAGGGGAGGGGGTTTGAACCCTCCAAATCACGTGGCTACGCTACCGCTATGTTTTCGATATTGTACTAGGTAAACACTTAAGGATTGAGAGATGAAGTATTGAAATTGGTTTAATAATATTTATTTACCTGCATATTATTAATACAACAAGAATAACCACCTTATTTCTTATTGGGTTCCTGCAAAACTGCTCAATAGATATAGGTGTAGGTATACATAGAGTAATAAAATTTCTTTCAACAGGCTGATGTATTAAATGGAGAGTGCTGATTTGTGGTAACATAAAATAATCCACCAAGATCTTTTACAGGGGCGTCCTCTCCAAATATTGTTTTCGTATTCTCCTTGCACAATCCTTTATCAAAATTATCACGACTACTACAGGACGTACCGGTTATGCCTTTGCAATTAATACTTTCGATAAAATAAGCATGAGACCTTTCGTGGCTACACGCCACTAAATTAATCACTGAAAATAAAGAGAGCAGAATTTATTAAAATAAGCAACCTATACGATGTATGTAAGTACGTATATCATCCCTTACTGAAATTTTTACTCAAAACGCGATGTAGATTTCGTAATTTTGGGCGTTGCATTTCCACCCGTTCTTCATGCTGATTGAGTGGGGGTAGCCCCTACAAGTTACACTGTAGTGCAAAGCCGGAGGGTAAAACGAGAGACTTTCTTCAGTATTAGAAATTGTGGAAAAGGGTAGATAACATTAGGAAGAGATAAATCGAGCGAATGTAATGAGAACAGAAGAAAAGTGATAGATCACTTTTGGGATATTACTGTTATAGCATTTTCCTAAATTATTCAAGGAAATCACAGAGGAATTTGGATGAGGGAAGGCAGACCTAGGATCTATATCTTCCAGTATGTTAAACTATGATCTAGAGTAGCGGATTTTTCTGTTACGGAACTCTTATTGACCCACCCTTTTTTGGTGAGACCTACGTTGACAAAAAAGTGAACTTATCTGAGATGGGCTATTGATTGCCGTTTTATCACCATTCTCCCCTAAATTATTCCTCTCCCCCCTTCCCGTTCCCAATCTTTTCCACAGAACCTTCCTAGGGATGCAAAACCTCCGGGTTGATCTGCCTACCCGAGGAGAGGTTTTAGTCGGTTAGAGCTTCGGCGAATCCGACACTGGCACCCTTTAGAGGGGTCACTTTTGAAGATTTCCCCTCCTCTAGGAAAAACTAAACAATAAAAATAGCCTCTCACTCTTGATAATACGGGCTGTCCTCCTATGCGCTCTGTTCTTATGTATCTAGGGTCCCACATCACAGTAGTACCGAGCGGCATTGCCTAGAGGTTTAGACCATTTATTAGCATTCGGGAGGACGCCGGTTCGATTCCGGGTCCGTCTGCCTTGGTCCAAGTTTTTCTGTGGTTTCCATGGATCACTTAGGCAAATGCTGAGGCAGTAATATTCCACAGATAATCTTTCATTCTCTTCTGTCTTCATTTCGTCCGTCTCATCTTTCTCACCCGAACNCTTATCTTTACACGCTTTTAATAATTTAATATTTATTACAAAATAAGAGAAGAATGATCAATAGAATATAGGGCTACGTCTGGGGGACCTGATGGTCGATCGGGGTCGATAGTCGAAGGTTTCTAGACCTCTTACTAGTAGGTCAAAGAAAATGTAAGTAAACACATAGGTATTGGGACAAATATTGAAGGATTGAAAATTATCGATACGTTCCATCTAACGCTGTGATATGGGCTCACTCAGATTTTATTACATCGTTACTTTAGTTAATGAAAATCCTAAAAAAAGTATTTGTCTGTCACTATATACAATAGCTTGTCTAACTACTTAACATGAATGCTAGAATAGCGGTCTTTGAAATTTTAACCCCCGATTGACGGAATTATAAAGCGAATCATTTAGAGATTTTAAATGCCTACGCATAGTTTACTAGTGAATAATTAGCTACAGTCCGGCTCATTATTCCCCTTATAAACCTGAATTAACCAGTGAAAAATTATTTTTGTAGAGTGAATTCGATCTTAAGAAAATTTAGCGTGGAGTTGCTTTGACTAGGCAATACGACGAGGCTTTTTATTTCGAAAAGGTCATTCTTCTTCATTCTTCTTATGGTCAGTAAAAGAGAAAGTTCTCCCGAAAATAATCCTTGACCAGAAATTTCAATTGTTTGAAATGCTTGTTTTTTCCTGGTTTACCTACTAACCACAAACACTGGCACAAATCATAAAGTTAATAATACTTAGGGCCAAATTGAAACAGCAAAGTTCACCTTTTTCTATAACTTATAATTTCAGCAACTGTGTTACCCCCATAACTAAAGCATACCTGCATCAGGGAAAAACAAATTCAAATGCAGTTTTCATTATCACTTTTTAAAACTGAGTTAAAGTGAAATTTACAATTCTTATGTCTCTTTTCCATTGACAACTTCTCTAATCGATATTGTATCTCTTATCCCTTGACATAATTAATTTATTGTTAAAAAGATAAGATATTAATGCGCACTGCGCAATTTTTTTTCTCAGCATCGTTAACGTTATTTTGTTTTTACCCCAATTGCGCCAGGAGGGTTATGTTTTTCGAGTGTATATATATATATTCACCAGAGGGCAGACTAATCGAATCTACCTCAGCTTTTTGTCTCTCTACAAGTAGTAAATAAGAGTGAGAGGGATGCCCACTAACACATTCGATTTTGGACCAGTGTTGCTAGACTTAGCGAAATTTCACTAGGCCTAATGGAATTTAGAACCAACTTAAGGAAAAGCGTATTTTTATTTTATTTATAATATAATTGTTTTTGTGCCAAATGAATTCTTCTTGCTTAAAGGTGACTTTTATTTTGAAAATTTCATACTTGTAAACTTAGCTAAAGAAAAGAAAAGGTCTTCCTTTTTAGGCTATATGATGTTTTCATTGTTTAAATGTCTTTTTTTTTGTTATAAGAATCTCCGGGGAAACATAAGGAAATTTCGTTAAAAACACTAGCGAATAAAAAGAAATTTATTACTAAAAGATTGCTTGTGGACCCAGTAATGGGTTCAGATTTAACTGTGCCAGTCGTATATGACACCTTTTAATGGTTTTAACAACCAAATCCAAAATTTTTCCCGTCTAAAATATGTGCTCCTATTTAAAAAACATATTGGACATTGAAATGAAGGAAACATTACATTCAAGGTCGCGAATTTATTTTCCATTTGAAAGCATACAACTTTGTGTAATTTTCTTTTTGAAATAAATGTAAACCAAGATACTTTAAGATTTTTTTTAATAATTTTTGTATACTTCACTCTTATCTGCCACCCTTTTTGTTCCAACTCAAATAATCACCCTTCGCTAATTCAAAAAAGGCGAGTTCTACGTTTCTGTAAACTCTTTATAACGAAACTCAAAGGACGGACTTTTTTTACCAAGAGAGCTTTTTCCTTATGTGGAGTGACACATTTTTTCGTGCACACAACGCATTTCTTTTACTTTAACAAAAGCATTAATGTATGGGTTTTAGGGTAAACCTACAAATTCAACTAATTTCTACGTTATAGAAAGTTTTACACAATACCGAGAGACGTTGTAAAGAGTTTACAGTGTATATTAAAAATAAATTAGGGTATTTTCACTCTCTGGATATACTCTTGTTGTCAGTGTACTGTTTGCCTGTTTAGGTGTAAAATATAGTACCTATTTATTCAAAGCATTCATATGGGGTTCATTTTTAATTTTTTGGTTTTACGTCTATTTTATCCATCATCTCGTTTTATTCTGTCTTAAAGCAACAGGAGTATAGAAAAAGTTTTTAGCGCCCCCTTCTACTATCTCCAGAAACCAAAAACTTCTAATTTAATTCTAATCTAAGCTATTAATCTACTAGATAGATCGATTTCAATATTGCAGGATCCTTTAGTGTCTCTTGATTTTGGCGTTCCGGGTGGGAGCCTCCTACACACCGCCCCCCTCCCCCTATTATCACAGCCCTCAGTCCACAATAAATAATTAATAATGAAATAACGGATTACAACTACAGGCACAACGAAGAAAATATGAATTAAAAACGTAAGTTAACAAAAAGAAAGACAAAAAGTAACTAACTCTAAATTATGTGACAAAATCAAAAATTGTTCTGATGCCACCACCAGTACCTGATATGCAACAAAAAAATACGAGCCAGAAGCCAATAAGAGGAAAAACCCAACAAGGCATGACTCTGCCTCGAACTATTAAACTGACTAAATCGCTACTGAAGTGAAATTTCTTCAAACACACAAACATACCAAGATAGGGGTTAAAGATCGAAATGGTTTAATGGTATTATTTGTACACTATGCTTCGCACGGGTGCAATACTGATAGTAAATATACTATAGAATGTCTTTATATACAACAATCACAGCTTTTTTTTCATTAGACAATACAAACTGCCCTCCCGGCCGGTACCGCCGCAACCGCTATGTCCCTCTATTTTAACTCTGTAATATCTTCGAACTATTCATTTAAATTACATGCTATAAAGGGCCATATTGATCTATATTAAATGAACAATGTATTTAAAAGTACTTAATTGGATAAGGACTAATGCTGTATTGTTTAAAATCGCTTCGTAAATAAGCCATTGTTTCTCGTAAAAAGTAAAGGATCAAAAATGGTTATTGTGGGTTATTCCTAAGAGATAGACATATACCATCACGGACTTTTTTGTAGACCTTTTTAAGGTGTACAATACTGTAGTACATTATTTTCATCTATCTCGTAGAGTTCAGCCATCGTTTGCAATGTTAGCGCAAAAAATGTGTTTATGTACATCACATTACAAACCTCTAAAATTATCAGTGTTTCTCTACTACATTATACATGTATTATACATATAAACCTTCCTCTTGAATCACTCTATCTATTAAAAAAAACCGCACCAAAATCCGTTGCGTAGTTTTAAAGATCTAAGCATATATAGGGATAGACAGCGGGGGAAATGCGTTGCATGATTTCGTTACATAGCAACTCACATGAAACGAACTTACCCTACCGTGCACTTCAAAAATATTAAAATTAAACTGGAACACGAACATTGCGTCAAAACAATGTTCCTTTATTTTATTATCAAGATATCAAGACAACGCTGAACAATTGCGTGCCGCATGCCCTTGAATTAATTTGTTTTAATTGTAGTCAAGTAAGGTAAACGTAACTCGTAATTAAATTTGTATGCCGCATAACATATGTTCCGGAGTATTTGTTCGTTGTTAAGTCAGTCAGCAAAAAAAATAATGTTTCTATATGTAATAATAGTATAGTACATCGATTGATTAAATTTTCATGTAATCTGCGGTGCCGCAGCTGATCTGTAGTATAAGCACAGTAATAAGTCGCGTCGCGTCGTCGTTCTCTGTAGTCCAACAGGAAGTAGAGCGACAAATGCTTAGACAAATGAGTTCGCGTTACGGCCGTGTTGGCATCCTGCCCCATCAGATATCTGACTTTTAACCAATTAACAGTCATGTTCCAAATCGCGTCGAATAAATTACATCGAGACTAGAGAGGGCTGCGCAAATAAGGGAAAGGACAGAAAGAATTATTAGTTGCGAAGATGCCAAATGGATTATATTTTTGATTAAGTCGTTCAAAACTTAATAAGACATAAGGCCCAAAGTGATAAAATACTTTACTTATTAACCGCGAAATGAAACTAATATATTTATGTTGTTTATGTTATTTTAATCATATAGGTAGGAAGGTGGATATCGTAGGTTCGAGTGGTATTGCTAAA
>NW_020442463.1:304761-320461 GCF_000699045.2 Agrilus planipennis | reverse complement strand
ATCTTTCATTCTCTTCTGTCTTCATTTCGTCCGTCTCATCTTTCTCACCCGAACCACCACCCACCCATTCCCACGATTCCTGAAAGCAGACTGAAGAGGGCCTTCCGCCCTACCTTCCGGCGTAGTCCGGAGGGACTGCTCGCCCACCAGCATTACTGGCTGGTGGGAATGAAACACCCAAAAGTTTTTTAAAGTTTTTCATCACAGAAATTACCATTATCATCAAAAACGCGCTGTTGGTAAAATCAAATGCCCACAAAGTAACAAATACGTAAAGAAATTCACAACGCCCTGTGTGTATAAATTTCCGTCAATGGCCGATTTCTGCGTTTGCATGTACCTACGTGGCATATGCACTTAAATGTAGATGC
Source organism: Agrilus planipennis (assembly GCF_000699045.2). NCBI lineage: Eukaryota > Metazoa > Arthropoda > Insecta > Coleoptera > Buprestidae > Agrilus > Agrilus planipennis. The sequence goes on along the minus strand of NW_020442463.1, from coordinate 320,090 downwards.
ATGTATAACTAATAATTATAATACATATAACGTTCTTGCAAAGGTTTAAAAATGATTCAAAAATTTATAAATTGTAGTTAGTTGGATCTACTTTTGCTTTTTGTAAATTCATTTTAAAATGGATTCAGACAATTTTGTACTTCTCAACGGTGCGAAACAGTTTCCCAAAGAACAAAAAGAGTGTGAAAATTATATTTAGCTACTGTTTCAATTTTGAGTAAAAAATCTTTTAAAATGAAATGCATTTGTGTACCAAAACTTACCGGCATCGATTAAAAATGTAAAAATACTTCTTCTTTCGAATGTTAAAATATCTGGACAACCTTTTTGGAAATTTTTACCATTAACATAGTAATCAACAGTCCCATATGGATCATGCCTTCCAACCCAACTTGTGTGGACAACATCAACATAATCGGCATCGTCTGAACTTAATCGTTCAGTGTCATTGACGTCCTTGTAATATTGTCCTACACCATCTAAACTTGTTATTCTTGTAATCTAAATGATAATATATAAATGTATTTAATTCCTATAAGAATGAATGATAATACCCTTTTTTTGCTTAAAACAATTTAAGTTTTACGTACCTAATGACGTATTAAGTAAATACTATGAAGTGTAAATGCTTCAAATAGAATAGCTACCTTTGTTCCTAAGGATTCATAGACTCGTTGACCTGCAAATCCTGCAGCATGTGCTCCCATCGAGAATCCAACAATATGAACTTTTTTAATATCTAGTGCTTGAGATGAAACTAATTTAAGAATCGCATCGCCCACATCTAATCCGACATTAGGTATATTGTTGATAGCGTTAAACGGTCTCCAAATAGCCCAATATGACCAGTCTACCAATATGACATTATAGTTGCCCCTTTCGAAATAAGCCCTACGAATATTTCGTAGCCAATACCGATCAGCATTTTCAAAAAATCCATGAATTATAATTTTTGTTTCGAGAGACGGATCGACCGTATGTAAGGCACTATCTCTTAATAGAAATGGGTTTTCTTGGTTTGAAGGTGTGTAAAGATATTGACGGATTCTGGTATCCCATGCAAAGGATAATCCTAAGGTAAGAGAAAACAAATTTTGCCTTTTACTGTATGACAAACTGGTAATGGCTTTTGCGGTCGGTTAGTGAACTGATGCTATCCTGATTCGGTTCCAAAGGACGTCGTCGCTTGGGGTTACTCCCTAACGTTTCCCCAGCAGGAGTGGTGAGTTTCTTCAGAGATCCTTCCATCTCCGATGCTGGACAGTCCACATCCAGTCTTACCTCTCAAGAAGCTCGCCACTCATACTAATGAAACGATAGGAAGCAGCGTTTTATTACCAGAATTTATTTTTAATTTGTAAATCACAAACACTTCTATACAGAATCTTATAGACAATGATTTATGTTGATGGAGCAAAATGGAACGACGTTTCAGAAATGAAAATAACTCAACTGTTTTTTAACTCACTCACTTAAAATTTTTATTACTAAAAATTAAACACTAGAAACGACTATTTTAACAATTAATAAGTGAGAATCATGGAAGAAAATCTTATTCAGCAACGCCTGTACTTTGCAAACCGCAGAGAGAAAACAAACAATTTTTGAAGATGAAAATGAACTATTTCTAATGTTGATCGGTAAGGGTAATTTTCATTTGATCATGAGTGATTTTGTTAACAGAAATGCCGATATTAATACATATCAAAACCACCCCATGACCAGAATCAACGTTTCCGCTTCACCGTTTGCAGTAAGTGATTTCGGAGCGATCAGACCTTTTTCTCGAAGATGTAAGGGGTGCAACTGTATGTAATTGTAACCTCTGGCGGATATTTGGAAAACTTTTTTATTCCAGAATTGACACGTTGAAGAATTAACACAACAGGATGGTGCCACAGAATAGGTACAAGGGACATACAGGAGTTTTGTTCTTCATTATTTTCATCTTTTCTCATTTCAAAAACGCCTTTCTATTCACCCCACTCTTTATTTGAGAAGCTACTTTTAGAATAATTGTGTTTCAGACTACGTCATGACAATTATTGACATACATCACAGATGCTTAAAGTAATTAAGTAATTATTTATTGTAGGTAATTTGTAAATGATTTACAACTACCATTCATTTGATGTTAAAAGAAATTAAACTCACCTGTTAAACAACAGAAAACGATAATAAAAAGTACTCGTTTCAAAACGAGTTTTGTGTACATTTTTATTAGGTAGATACCTATTCCAGCTTAATTTCTAGGATACTGTCAATCTACCAGTTTCCACACTGTTAAGGTTTTGAATAAATTGGATGTATCTTGTTATATTTATGTATATGTTACCGTAGGTCTTGCTTTCTTGAGTGCTGTCTAGGATTCTATAAAAATTATACAAGGTTGATAATTATCAATCAGTTATATTCATAATAAAATCAGGTTTACGCGAACTAGTGAGCGGAAAAAATTATATATTCAAGCACTTCAAATTATCTATTCCTACGAAAATAAATCTTTCTTTGAATAAATAAGTTCTTGAATTTGCAAGTGCTATTATCTCATTATAATTTAAACTTATTGATTGTAGATTTTATAATACGATAGATTAAAACTTAACGACAGTTATTCATAAAATTTTATGTAAAATTTAAATGTATCAACATTTTCAATTGCATACAAAAAGCACTTCAAAATTATCTATTCGTACATCTAGTATTCAAATAAAAATAACTTCTTGAACTTGCATGTGCTATTATCTCATTACAATTTAATATGGTTGATTGTGGACACTTTATATTTTAAAATAGATTAAAACTCAACAACCACAGTTAGGTAATACATCGATTTTTATGTAAAATTTAAATGCATCAACATTTTTCAATTTTAAAACGTTTAACCCATCTGTATACTATATTGCAAAAAAATATCTTTCAATCAATTTTCACACTAAAATTTCTATTAAGATAAAATATACTGGAGAAAATAAAACATTTTGAATTAGGGCAGATTAAATTTCTTTTAAATTTGCACATTTTTATCGTCGCATTATTGGATTTCTCAGAATAATTAAAACCAATAAGGTACTACACGTTAATGTATAGTAATTGACTGTGATCGTTATTTATTTTGTTATCGTTATTAATTGGTGAAAATGCAAAAAAAATTTCAATCTGTGCTTCCCATTATTATAAAATATATCGATAATTTATTATAATGGTAATTCTCATTAGCCTGAAGACGACCGAANACAATCAAAGAACTAGAGATTGTCTAATCAGAACTATAAACAAGCTTTATTATTGTTTATAAAAATTACCATCATAATAAGTTTAAAATATTTATTTCGGAGTAAGCAGAAGATAAAGTTTAAAAAAAAACCATAACAATCGCCTTGTGTGCATTTTTTATGAAATAGCCAAGAAATAATATTTGTATTAAGTATGTAGGTGAGCATGTGTGTGTAAGACGAAAACGTATTTATTATTTTGTGCTTTAATGTAAAAATTGTGTAATTTATTAAAGGTAGGAGGGAGGTTTACGAAATGTTTTAATAAATACTCGAATAAATAGTTAAAGAAAACAGTATAGGTACAACATTTACATACGCAGGAGAGATACTGAAGTAACATAAAACAGACAATCGTATATAAATTTTCACAGCCAGTAAATAAACAAAAAATTAATATAAATACAAATTTACACCAAATGACTAGAACATACATAAAAAAATGTGTCAGGAGTTTTTGCTTATCAAATATAATAACCTTTCATCTTTATTTGATAACACTTAACACTTACATTTTTATAAAATTATAATTTAAAAGTTTTAGTCCAAGAGGAATTAATAAATAACAATGGATAATCCACCCGTAAAACGTTTTACTCGCAAACGTAAAAAGTCGTTTATAACAAACGCAAAAAAATATGGTAAAAAGGGTTGTTATGGAAGGGGGGTGCAACTAGAGCCAGATCTGTACAATTATTTAATAGAAATTGTTACACACTTCAAGCAAATTGAAAATAACGAAGAGAAAAGTAGGTAATTCTTATTATATGAATTTTTTGAAATTTATTAGTAACAATTTCAGACTTGTTTGTATGTAATGTTTTTGAACAAATGGAAAACCAAGAGGAGAACTGCTGTTATAACCAAGTTGGTTGCAGAGTTATAGAGACGTTATTGCCATTTGCCAGTGACTCTATAATAAACAAATTTATAGAGATTATATCAAAAGACTTGAGGCGATCTTGTACTGATACTTTTGCTAGTCACGTTGTTGAAACAATTTTTTTGCAATGTTACAAGAAAACAGCTAAAAAAAATAACTCCGAATTATATGAAGAATATACAGATTTTGTTCTGAAGGTTGCAAAATTTCTTCTTAACAATCTAGAAGATTTTGTATGGGACACTTATGCAAATCACATCATAAGGACTGTTTTACAAACCTTTGCTATGATCACAGATAATAGTGAAAATAAAAACATGAGTATAGATAAGAAAATCGAAACTGAATCAAATTTAGTTGAAATATCTGATGAGTACAAAGCAATTATTAAAGATTATGCAGAAAGAATTGTGACATGGCCTCAATTTTTGGATTTGGCTTATAATGACTTAACGTCTGGTTTACTTCAAATACTTATTAAATCAGTAGCGAAATTGTATCCTAAATTATTAAAATCTTATTTTAAAAAATTAGTAGATGACTGTTTTGTGGTTGAATTTGAAAAAACTAAAGAAAATTCTTATGAAAATGAACTTTATCCAAAACCTGTTATAGCCTTATTGGAAACCTTCTTGCAACATTCTACTTCGAAAATATTTACTCAAATATATGCCAAATTATTTTATTCTAAATTGGCTTTCCTTGCAAAAGAGAGAAATACAAACTTTGCCGTTCAGAAACTGTTAGATAATTGCAAAGAGAAAACAGAAGTAATAGTTTTATTAATTGTTTTTTGTAAAAGATGTAACTGTTTATTGCATTTTAGTTTGAACCAATTTTTGACGAATTAATTGATCATCTTGAAGAAATAGCCAGTAAACAACATACTGGAGTCATTTTGTCCTTGGGGAATGCTTGTAAACGATTGTCTACCAAACAGGGCAGTTTTATCATGGTAAAAATAGTTTTATTTTTAATTTAGTTAGTTTTTAATTAAAGCGTATATTTTTAGGCAATTTTTAAGCTATTTAATTGTGTTGAACCACTAGAAAGACAAAACAGCATAGTTTTATGTCTTTCAAAATGGGAAAAATTTGAAGATATTACCAAAAATGATAAAAGTGAATATTCATCGTTGGACAAACAAAAATTTAATTTACATGGAACTTTGCTTGCTCAATTACTGCTAAATTTCAATAAACCCATAAAATTGGTCAACAGTATATTAAGTTTTGATTCGAACGATTTGAAAGGGATGTTTTCCAACAGTATGGGCTGCCATATAGTCGATTCTTATGTGAAAAGTCCATATGTAGGAGAGAAGAGTAGGGAAAAACTTATTAAAAAAATGCAGGTGAAATGATACACAAATTCTCTAATACGAAATTGTTTCTTATAATAATACAAAAATCTATAAACTCTAGCAATTAGTTTGTTCTTCTTTATACAGTGTTTAGTATTGAACTGCATGTAGAGTTGACCCTCAGTAGTGTGAATGAACAGTTCATATTAGTTCTTGTTAACAAATGCTATATTTAAAATAATACATACTCATTGAAAACATCCGCCAACTTAATACAATTAGAAAAATACTAATAATATCGAGGATTCACAGCAGTGGTCGAATTTTAAGACCAGTGGACATTTTATTCTACAAGCGGAGGTTTCGTTTGTTTCTGGTAAAGGATGGCCTACCATAATTAATATGCTAGCCACATTATACGGGATTTTAGTTATTTGATGTTCACACTATGGAGAGTCTACTGTATATTCTTTGTAACCCGGTTAGTAAATAAACAGATTTTATATTGTTAGGGAACTTATCCAGAGTTGGTGTCTTCCAAATATGGTTCTAGAAGTTTTGATGCTTTATGGGAAGTTGCCACTTTGAAAATGAAACTGATGATTATGAACGAATTGTCTCAAAAGGATGCATCCTGGTCTAATTCACAATTTGGAAGGATCATTGCCAGCCGAATAAACTTAACTTTATTCAAACGTAATAAAGAAGAATGGACCAGTTCACTTAATAAAAGTAAAGACAAAACAAAGAATTGTTTAATTGAAATATTCAAATAATTTTTGTTGTATTTATTTTATAGTGTCTAATTGTTTTAATATAAAAATTTTTTATAATACAATGATTTTTTTATAATTCATTGTGCCCCAAGAACAATAAATCTCTTGCTAGAATAAAAGATGTTTATTTTCATTAACGTTTTATTCAATTAAATGATTGATAATTAATTTAAACTCATTAGTAAGGTATTTTCAATTATACCGCATTTTTAGTATCTATATATAGGCAACCAAAAAACACCCAAATCAACAGTGTATCACCGGTGGTATATACACGAGAATTTAATTTCTTCATGAACAGGGTGAATATTACTTGGATTGTTTGTAAAGTGGTTTAAAGAATCATAATTACGCATTCTGTAAAAACCTTAAATTCAGTGTGGTTAAAAACAATATCAAGTTAATAAAAACTAAATTAAAAATGTATTACTAAACGTATTTTAAAGCTATCTCTAACTCATCCCTGCTAGATGCTAATACTGCTATATCATCTGCAAATTTAAGCATACTAATCTTTTGCGTCTGTATATCTATCCCTACAGGTGTACTGTCTTTAATGATGTTGATCGCGTCTTCGATGTATAGATTAAAAAGTAGCGGTGACAGTGTACATCCCTGTCTGACTTCCTTCCTAATATTTACTTCTCTATGTTGCAGCCCCATCTGTATAACTGCCTGTTCCTCTTAATACAAAGTAAGTATCACTCTTCTATCTTTGTAAGTCATCCCTACATTTTTCAGTATATTTAACATATTGTCCCATTCAACATTGTCAAATGTTTTTTCTAAATCTACAAATCCTATGTACGCACTCTTTCCTTTTTCTATCATTTTTTCTATTGTTACACGTAAAGCTAGAATGGTCTCTCGTGTTCCTCTATTTCTTCTAAATCCAAATTGATTTTCCCCTAATAATTCTTCCGCCCCTTTTTTCCACCCCGCTCTGTACAATTGTACTTAAGATTTTTGACGGAGTGAAAGGAAGTCAAGCTGATTGTTCTAAATGTCTCGCACCTATCCGCGCCTCTCTTTTTAGGTCTGGTTACTACCACGTTCCGTTCATAATCCTCTGGGGCTTTCCCCGTTTCGTAAATGTGACTAACTAGCTTAAACATACGATCTGTAATTTCTTGTCGTGCATGCTTTAGAATTTCCCCCTCTATCCCATCTACACCTGACGCCTTATTATTCTTTAAGTTTTTTAATACTACTTCAAACTCTTCTCTCATTATAGGATAACCTAGCTCATCTATCTCCACATTATCTTCTTTCTCTAATATATATCCTTACTCATTGCCTGCGTATAGATTCTGTAAATATTCTTTCCACCTATCTGCCTTTTCCTCATTTTCTATCATAATGACCCCTGCCTCGTTTCTTATATTATTACTACTGTACCCTACATCTCTAAAATTCGTTTTAATTATATTATAGGCCTCAACGGTTTTACCTACTTCCACACTTTTCTTCTACTTCTTTACACCTCCTCTATCAATCCACTGTTACTTAGATGCCCTACACTTTCTAATTATTTCCCACTTTATAGCTTTATATCTTTTTTACCCTTCTTCGTCTGTCCTGCTTTTGTATTTCCGCTTTTCTTCTATCCTACAAGCTCATTTCTTATCCAGGGTTTCCTACTTTCGTTTTGTTTAAGACCTAGTATTTCTGTAGCTGCTAACTTTAGGCACGTTTTAATGCAGTTCTATTCTGTCTCTATGACCCTGTCATTCGTTTCTCCTATCTCCTTTGGTATTTCGCCTGTCCTTGTACCTAGCCTATCACGCGTTTCGTTACATTTTATATTTTCGAAGTTAATACGTCTCCTACTTTTCCTCTTTTTCAGAATTTTCAATTTAAGATTGGTCTTCATAACTACTAAGTTATGATCGCTATCTATATCTGCTCCTGGATAACTCCTACAGTCCTTCACTTGATTTTTAAATCTTTGCCTAACAAGTATGTAATCTAACTGATATCTCCCTAAATCACCTGGCATCTGCCACGTATAGCGCTTCCTAGTGTAATTGTTGAATAAAGTATTCGCTATAGTTAAGTTACGTTTATCGCAAAATTTTATCAATTTATCTCCCCTATCATTTCTATTGCCTAATAATTAGGTTTTCCTGCCCTTTCACTAAACTTAACACGTCTTCTATATTTGCTTACACCGCTTCCACGTCTTCATCACTGTAGAATGATGTAGGCATGTAGACCTGCACTAATACCGTTTTTACTGGCTTCGAGCTTAATTTAACCATAACTATCCTATCGCTGTTTTGTAAATAACTAACTACACTTTGCCCTGCTTTCCTAGACATTACAATTCCCACCCTTGAATTACCTTCCACCGACCCTGTATGTATTATTCTAAAGTCTTCACTCCAGAAGTCTCCGACTTCGGGCCAACAGACTTCACTAATGCCTACTATATCTAATTCTAATCTATTCATCCCAATTTTTAAAATTTTCAATTTCTCTACTTGTCTCATTGTCCACGCGCCGACTCGTGAAATATTGCACCTATCCCTATTGCACTTATTGATGACATCTCCCGAGGTGGTCCCCGCCCGGACATCCGAATGGGGGACTAGTTTACGTCCGTAGTGGTTTACCCCAGACGACGCCATCATTTAATTTGTAATGTACGTTTTACTCAGAATCATAATGTGGTAGTTTCTTGATGCCTTCCACATCGCAGTATTGTGTATCAGAGTGCCATACCGCTCCTCGTGATTTCTGCCAACCTGCATACTGAAAGAGCTGCTGCCCTCTTTCAGGGACTTGTCTTAGTCTGGCTTCTCTTTATGGAACCCCCCCCCCATTATGGTTGAACCTATGGTTCGGCTCCGTAAATCATATAATGAAATAAATAATGATTAATGTGCAAATGAGGGGATCGTCAATCATTAGAAAGAGGGTTAGACGGTTGTAAGACGACACCATCCTGGTGGTTGAAGAAAGTTGAATAAAGAATCAGGTGAATGTGAAGAAGTATGAATCCTCACTGGGCTGGAGGAGAACGTGTAAGGGGGTTGGAGGGGTGACTAGTCAGATAGCCCAAATGAATATTGAGTATATGAAATCACCGTCGACCGGTAAGGTGAGGTGGGTAAGGATGACTTTCTAGACTATAAAAATTTTTAGTAGTAAGCGCTAGGGTGACGACCATCTGTTGAGATTTTCCTCTTTTTTTATATGGGCGGGGAACTTTTAACCACTATTACCTAACATTTTGTCTTTTTATTTGTGGGGGCGGAACGTTTACCAATCATAACTTCATCTTTTCTCCTTGGCGCACAAAAAGGTGAAGTTGTAAGGAATCAAAATATTAAAAGGATTTTCTATAACTACAAAATAATTAGCCTAATTACTTATTCGAAATAGCAAACGATTGGTACGCTGAACACACATTAGTTATGTAATATCAGCTCAAAGTGGGGGTTGTTTGTAAAACAAATCGTAAAATACATTTGATTACTAGGTAATTAAATTCACATTATTGTTGGATCTATGTGAAATATTGTGAATTATTCAATTAAAAGAATACGAAAAATATCTACTGCTACGTATAGAAAGTGTAAAATCGTTTAATTGTAAGACAAGTGATAAAGTTTTTATGCTTTCAGAAACCAAAAAACATTCCTACAAATTTTATTTTCCAATCCAAATAAAAAAATGCATATTTAAATATATGTAGGTATATGAAATATATAAAAAGTGCACTTTCTTGTTTAAAATAGAATTTTGCAAATGCATTGTCCCTATATTTGTAGTAACTTTATTTTTAAAGGGAATAATACTTACTGAAATTTAAAATGATCAGATTACTGAATTGACAGTCGTACCTAAATATTCTTGGATCATTGGATAATATTATTGTAAGACGTCGTATAAACCATTTTTATTAATATAAATGTCACACTTACCTAATTAGAACTTGGATAGTTAGTTAGATTAAAGTTTTTGTAGAAGCAATATCTTAAATTTCAGAATCGAACAAACTAAATTACAAAAATATTCAACAGAGATATCGTGAGGTATTTTCAATTATACCGCATTTTTAGTATCTATATATAGGCAACCAAAAAACACCCAAATCAACAGTGTATCACCGGTGGTATATACACGAGAATTTAATTTCTTCATGAACAGGGTGAATATTACTTGGATTGCTTGTAAAGTGGTTTAAAGAATCATAATTACGCATTCTGTAAAAACCTTAAATTCAGTGTGGTTAAAAACAATATCAAGTTAATAAAAACTAAATTAAAAATGTATTACTAAACGTATTTTAAAGCTATCTCTAACTCATCCCTGCTAGATGCTAATACTGCTATATCATCTGCAAATTTAAGCATACTAATCTTTTGCGTCTGTATATCTATCCCTACAGGTGTACTGTCTTTAATGATGTTGATCGCATCTTCGATGTATAGATTAAAAAGTAGCGGTGACAGTGTACATCCCTGTCTGACTCCCTTCCTNTAGGAGGGAGGTTTACGAAATGTTTTAATAAATACTCGAATAAATAGTTAAAGAAAACAGTATAGGTACAACATTTACATACGCAGGAGAGATACTGAAGTAACATAAAACAGACAATCGTATATAAATTTTCACAGCCAGTAAATAAACAAAAAATTAATATAAATACAAATTTACACCAAATGACTAGAACATACATAAAAAAATGTGTCAGGAGTTTTTGCTTATCAAATATAATAACCTTTCATCTTTATTTGATAACACTTAACACTTACATTTTTGAATTTACTAATAAATCGATAATTTGTAAATCCGTTTACTTACACTAAAGAAGGAATGTTTGAAAAAGGTAGCTATTTTAAAAATAGGTAATAGGTACATGCATATGTATTTAAAACGAGACACTTTGTTAATCGTTAATGATTAGCAAAACTATTAAATATAATAATTAACTGAGATGTTTGCTGAAATATTTCTTTTTTTTAGTGAAATTGTAGGTACTTCATGAAACGAAACAATTATCGAATCAAAAATATTAAAATTTGTGATATTGCACAAACTTTCTCTTAATTTATTAGATACTGAGAAGTAAAATAACTTTGTAAAATTTTGAGACAGACAGGAAATATCAATTACAGTGGCGGCTGGTACATAACGGCACAAGCTTACGTCTATACCCCAGTATTATACCAAAATAAAAAATACTACAGTAGACTCTCGATAGTGTGAACATCGCATAACGGAAACTACGCCTAACGTGTATAGCAGATTAGTTATGCTAGACCGTCGTACACTGTGAGCAACTTCAACTCTCGGTTATAGAAATTAATGCATAATGATCTTAAAAATCGATAGTAAAATAATAATCAGAGCCGATTAGGGACAAAAAATATTTATTATAACAAAGTCAGCATCGACGTTTCGCTTCTAATTTGAGGTTTTTTCAAGGTTGCAATTCATAGCGTCTGTGTTAAGAAATATCACATAAGTATCTAACTAATGTAAACTTAGTAGGTTTTTTGTCACAATGTAATTTGTTAAACCCGCCGATTAGGGACAAAAAATATTTATTATAACAAAGTCAGCACCGACGTTTCGCTTCTAATTTGAGTTTTTTTCAAGGTTGCAATTCATAGCGTCTGTGTTAAGAAATATCACATAAGTATCTAACTAGTGTAAACTTAGTAGGTTTTTGTCACAATGTATTGCTTGCAAACCGTCGAAGTACATGAGTCCCCAAAAAGTATTACAAAATACACATGTACAGATAAAAGAATAAATAAATAAATAAATAAATAAGCCTTTTATTTCTTGCTTAACATAGTTTGAGTACATTGTTGTATCTATACTTAAGAAAGGAAAATTAAACATGTGTGTTTTAATAGTTAGGTAGTTAGATTTATAGTAACTGAAAAGTTAGGTTTGTTAGTTTTACTTTCAATTGATTGTNTAGTAAAGGAAGAGACAGTTAATTTAATTTTAGCATTGGGTAAGTAATTTTTTATTTTGTTGTAGATGTAAATAATTGTTACCTACAAGGTTGTTTTCTATGTCCGATCGAGAAATCATAGCATTTTCTCCTTGAATTAGAATAAAGGATGCTATTAAAAATAAACGTTTGAAACAGTTGTGGTATATGGTAAGAAGCTGGAACTGTCGAAATTGAACTTGTGACTTGAAACCAGTTTCAATACATACCTAATAAGTGAGGTTTTGTAGGAAGGGGCTACTTAGAATTTGCTTTTTTATAGTCGTTTTTGTGCTCACGGATTCCTACGTAAAAAGGTCTTTTAGTTTGGCCAATATAGCGTCAAGCAAAACTGTCTTCGAATGAGTATGTAGTAGTACCTTACATTTAAACGTCGCTATAGTGATATATGTTTATTGTATACACGAGGTCTGTTCAAAAAGTATCACGAATTTTGAATTTTCGCGGGTTACGTATATTCGATTTTGGATTTTTCTAACTTATACCGACAAGTTTGGTCAAGTTGAATTTTCAGCTAATTTTTGACAGCTGCTTTGCTTGCACGTGTTTTGGCTCGTTTTCGATTTTTGCCTATTCCAAAAAACGGATCAAAGAATCTGTATCAAATTTTGTGTGAAAAACAAAATTACGTGCGCGGACACATTCCGAATGTTTACCATGGTGCAGCTATAGAGGACCGAAAAGATGTGAACGACGAAGAGCGTGCCGTACGACAACAACAGACGAAAATATTGATGAAGTAAAGAAAATAGTATTGACCAATCGTCGAATCACCGTTAGAGAAGTTGCTGAGGACCTAAACAGATCGATTTACTTCTGCCATTCGATTCTTACCAATGATTTGGGCATGAGACGGGTCGCCGCGAAATTCGTACCAAAATTGCTCAACTTCTTGCCACAGGTAGAACATTAAGGAATATTTCCTGTAAGTTATGTGCAATTTGCGCGAAGCAATCCGCCAGAACCGCTCGGATTTGTGGAAGAACGAAAATTGGCTTTTGCACCATGATAACACCCCTGCTTGTGCGCGAATTTTTGGCCAAAAAACAACACCCTAATAATGCCATATCCACCGTATTTCCCAGATCTGGCCCCCCTTGTGATTTTTTTTTGTTGCAGAAACTGAAGAGGTCCATAAAACGGCAACGTTACGCTACGATTGAGGAGATAACGATGACATCGAAGGAGAAGTTGAACAAAAAATGATTCTTTAAACTGCATTGAGGAGAGAAAAAAACGTTGGCAGAAGCGTATAATATCAGGTGGGTATTACTTTGAACGGGACGAAATAGATATTCATGAATATTTTAAACCTTTCAAAACTTAAAGTGGAAAAATCGTAGTAGGTGCATCATAAGGAAAACGCGAGGGCATATATTCGGAGAAAAACATACACAAGTAATTTGCTGTTGACTGCATTAAACATTTTAAATTATAAAGTTATAATGGATGCAGTCACGCAGTGTACCATGCGCATACGCAGCCGCCACTGGTCTTATACTAAATATTTTGTTTTAGAGTCATCACTTGTACGATCAGAATTAAACACATGGTACATACTAACACTAAATATAAATAAAATCAATTATCAGAACTGTTAGCAATTAATTACTATTACTAATCTGTACGAGAGAAGTACTTGAAAATTGAAAAAAAAAAACATCTCCATCCCACAGGCATAGATATTGGGCGCTTCATTATGAGCTGCCGCAAAAATGATAAAAAAATATTATTTTGGTACTTTAGGAAAAAAACTAGTAATATGTAAATAAATATTTAAATAATAATTACATTGTGTAGGTACTATGATGGACTAGAAAAGACGTAAAGTCGTACTATTTTTATTGCACATTTAGGTACTTTGCAGTCTTGGCATCTCTTTTATTGGCATGTCACTTTTTAAATTTGATTTGCTGGTCGGTTTGGGTAACTTGCTGTTGACTTATGGCCGTTGTACAGCCGTTAGATGGAGTGGTTGTAGTAGAAGAAGTTGAAGAAGACGAAGAATTAATCGTAGTTATTAAGGATCTCGTTTTTTCTCTCGAACACATCTGATGATGGTTATCCCAATCTTTGTGTTGACAAAACGATCCGCAATATCTTGCCGTATTACACCCCGAGCATGTCTCATGTGCTTTCCTTCCACAATTCCAACAGGACTGCATTGAAAATTAAACAGTAACGGGTTTGTACGCAATCAAAATAGAACTTTAGCCTTACAAGAAACCGCAACAGATGCTTTATCTTTAGGACAAATAGTAGGAAGGAGACAAAAGTAAAAGATGTGGCACATTGTATCATTTTTTGAATCGTTAACGAAGGAGTAGGGAAATTTGTCGACCTTGTATATATATAAGCATGCTGTTGTTTTGTGACATGATCTATCTCTCATATCAGCGAATGTTTTCTCATCAGTGAAATAATCTAAGGAGTGAGGAGTGCAAAAAAATAAGCTGAAGATACCAAAGAAATAACAAAATTTAACACATGGAGATGGTATGGATTTATACCAACATCTAAACATGGTCATCATCAAAGCGATTTGCTTACATTTTGTTGCGAAGGAGCAGGTTGGGTGATTGACGGGGGTGACGGATTGTTTTCAGCAGAATCTGTCGTATGAGTTGCAAGATCCTCCGATTTTTTCGTTTCTGGAAGACAAACGATCTGTATGTAAACTACCATGTATTTAAAGTTGTTTCGGAAATTACTACCCTTTCTTTTAGTTTTAAAAATGTTATTCCGAAGCTTCCCAATTTTAATTTCAGTTCCAAAAACAATAATTTCGCAACCTTTAAAAAACATAATAATGTCTCAATTGTTTCATAAGAACTCTATTCTGATATTCGTAAGTTTCCCTTTTTGACGTGACAACGTCTTATAATTCGATGGAGCGGGCTGCACGCACGAAAAAACATGACTCATGCAGCGTTACTTCGCTCTGAGGCGTTCCATTTAAGGCTTGAAGTGCAAGCGAGAGCGCGGAACGAGCGACAAAGAGGCACAATCGGCCTCCGCGTTCGGCATCGTTCGACATCTGTCTCTCTCCTACTTGAGTGAGCGATGCGTCCGCGTGGACAGCTGCTATACAATAATACATTTCCATTTACCTCCT
>NW_020442463.1:286174-300653 GCF_000699045.2 Agrilus planipennis | reverse complement strand
GAACTTACAATTAGTGAAGTGACTTATTAATTATAAAAATATGTTTATTTTCCTTACTAAAAGGGTACAAAATGGGGTCAAAATTGAATGATTCTGCTTACACATCATACCTAAATAATAACTTATTTAAACTTTATATCAGAGAGGGGTACCTCGTTTAAATCCGACAAGGATTCAAACAAAAGAGCATTATTATTGATACTGTAACAACACCTTTCTGAATTTTTTCTTTTAGTGGCGCGAATTAAAATGCATATAATTTGCTAAACGTGTAGAATATGTTTTCTTAAACCACCTGCATGCCTGAAAACTGTTCTAAAGTAACTGAATACTTAAAATTTTTTGAACAATGCGTAACACCCTCAAATGCTTTATATTGTACTAGGTTTTATCCGTGGCTTGGCTCTCATTGATGTTCTAAACACGTGTCAACGATCATCGATAAAACTAATTTTTTCTATCCATCGGGAACATTTTTTTTTTCTGGATAAAAGGTACCCTATGTCGTTTTCTGTACGACCGACAATGTGTGTAGAAAATTTCATGATAGGTTTTACCCCTTTGTAATTAGGATTTATCGGACTACTCTCTGAGTCACATATACACTAGTGGTAAGTTGTGACCCGAATATAGATATACAAGGTCTGTTCAAAAAGTATCACGAATTTTGAATTTTCGCGGGTTACGTATATTCGATTTTGGATTTTTATAACTTATACCGACAAGTTCGGTCAAGTTGAATGTTCAGTTAATTTTTGACAGCTGCTTTGCTTGCACGTGTTTTAGCTCGTTTTCGATTTTTGCCTATTCCAAAAAATGGATCAAAGAATCTGTATCAAATTTTGTGAGAAAAACAAAATTACGTGCGCGGACGCATTCCGAATGTTGACTGTGGCATATGGTGCAGCTATCTTGGGCAGAAGCAACGTTTATCGATGGTACAAAATGTTCCCAGAGGACCGAAAAAATGTGAACGACGAAGAGCGTGCCGAACGCGCGAGCACAACAAAAACAGACGAAAACATTGATGAAGTAAAGAAAATAGTATTGACCAATCGTCGAATCACCGTTAGAGAAGTTGCTGAGGACCTAAATAGATCGATTGACTTCTGCCATTCGATTCTTACCAATGATTTGGGCATGAGACGGGTCGCCGCGAAATTCGTACCAAAATTGCTCAACTTCTTGCCACAGGGTAGAACGGTCATTAAGGAATATTTCCTGCAAGTTATGTGTAATTTGCGCGAAGCAATCCGCCCGAACTGCCCGGATTTGTGGAAGTACGAAAATTGGCTTTTGCACCATGATAACACCCCTGCATGTGTGCGAATTTTTGGCCAAAAACAACACACTAATAATGCCGCATCCACCGTATTCCTCAGATCTGGCCCTCCTGTGACTTTTTCTTATTTCAGAAGCTATTGAGGTCCATAAAAGGGCAACGCTACGCTACGATTGAGGAGATAACGAGGACATCGAAGGAGGAGTTGAACAAGATCACAAACAATGATTCTTTGAACTGCTTTGAGGAGAGGAAAAAACGTTGTCAGAAGCGTATAATATCTGGTGGGGATTACTTTGAATGGGACGAAATAGGTGTTCATGAATATTTTAAACCTTTCAAAACTTAAAGTGGAAAAATCGTAGTAGGTGCATCATAAGGAAAACGCGAGGGCATATATTCGGAGAAAAACATACACAAGTAATTTGCTGTTGACTGCATTAAACATTTTAAATTATAAAGTTATAATGGATGCAGTCACGCAGTGTACCATGCGCAAGCAGAAGATAAAGTTTAAAAAAAAACCATAACAATCGCCTTGTGTGCATTTTTTATGAAATAGCCAAGAAATAATATTTGTATTAAGTATGTAGGTGAGCATGTGTGTGTAAGACGAAAACGTATTTATTATTTTGTGCTTTAATGTAAAAATTGTGTAATTTATTAAAGGTAGGAGGGAGGTTTACGAAATGTTTTAATAAATACTCGAATAAATAGTTAAAGAAAACAGTATAGGTACAACATTTACATACGCAGGAGAGATACTGAAGTAACATAAAACAGACAATCGTATATAAATTTTCACAGCCAGTAAATAAACAAAAAATTAATATAAATACAAATTTACACCAAATGACTAGAACATACATAAAAAAATGTGTCAGGAGTTTTTGCTTATCAAATATAATAACCTTTCATCTTTATTTNTACTATTACTAATCTGTACGAGAAAAGTACTTGAAAATTGAAAAAAAAAACATCTTCATTCCACAGGTATAGATATTGGGCGCTTCATTATGAGCTGCCGCAAAAATGATAAAAAAATATTATTTTGGTACTTTAGGAAAAAAACTAGTAATATGTAAATAAATATTTAAATAATAATTACATTGTGTAGGTACTATGATGGACTAGAAAAGACGTAAAGTCGTACTATTTTTATTGCACATTTAGGTACTTTGCAGTCTTGGCATCTCTTTTATTGGCATGTCACTTTTTAAATTTGATTTGCTGGTCGGTTTGGGTAACTTGCTGTTGACTTATGGCCGTTGTACAGCCGTTAGATGGAGTGGTTGTAGTAGAAGAAGTTGAAGAAGACGAAGAATTAATCGTAGTTATTAAGGATCTCGTTTTTTCTCTCGAACACATCTGATGATGGTTATCCCAATCTTTGTGTTGACAAAACGATCCGCAATATCTTGCCGTATTACACCCCGAGCATGTCTCATGTGCTTTCCTTCCACAATTCCAACAGGACTGCATTGAAAATTAAACAGTAACGGGTTTGTACGCAATCAAAATAGAACTTTAGCCTTACAAGAAACCGCAACAGATGCTTTATCTTTAGGACAAATAGTAGGAAGGAGACAAAAGTAAAAGATGTGGCACATTGTATCATTTTTTGAATCGTTAACGAAGGAGTAGGGAAATTTGTCGACCTTGTATATATAAGCATGCTGTTGTTTTGTGACATGATCTATCTCTCATATCAGCGAATGTTTTCTCATCAGTGAAATAATCTAAGGAGTGAGGAGTGCAAAAAAATAAGCTGAAGATACCAAAGAAATAACAAAATTTAACACATGGAGATGGTATGGATTTATACCAACATCTAAACATGGTCATCATCAAAGCGATTTGCTTACATTTTGTTGCGAAGGAGCAGGTTGGGTGATTGACGGGGGTGACGGATTGTTTTCAGCAGAATCTGTCGTATGAGTTGCAAGATCCTCCGATTTTTTCGTTTCTGGAAGACAAACGATCTGTATGTAAACTACCATGTATTTAAAGTTGTTTCGGAAATTACTACCCTTTCTTTTAGTTTTAAAAATGTTATTCCGAAGCTTCCCAATTTTAATTTCAGTTCCAAAAACAATAATTTCGCAACCTTTAAAAAACATAATAATGTCTCAATTGTTTCATAAGAACTCTATTCTGATATTCGTAAGTTTCCCTTTTTGACGTGACAACGTCTTATAATTCGATGGAGCGGGCTGCACGCACGAAAAAACATGACTCATGCAGCGTTACTTCGCTCTGAGGCGTTCCATTTAAGGCTTGAAGTGCAAGCGAGAGCGCGGAACGAGCGACAAAGAGGCACAATCGGCCTCCGCGTTCGGCATCGTTCGACATCTGTCTCTCTCCTACTTGAGTGAGCGATGCGTCCGCGTGGACAGCTGCTATACAATAATACATTTCCATTTACCTCCTTCTCTATATCCATACAAAATATCTATCAAACAAATAAAATTAAATTTTTCTTTTGAAAGATGAAACCATTCCATCAGTATTTTCTTATGACGTTGTCACGTTCAACTATCGTCAGTAAACCGACTTTACAGACAACCGATTTTTTTCTTTTTGTTTGACTCTTCATTCACATTTGGTGGTTTCGACAATAGTTTGAGAAATAATTTTACCTGTTTCTTACAATCGATACAACAACAGGACAATAAATAATTTTGGTGAAACCACTCCATTGCAAGTATTTCTTGTTTTTCGTTTTTTTTGTTGGAGAATCGTTATTTAAAAGGAGCAATAAGAATTTTATCGCGAAGTTTTTCACATTTCACCATAATAAACTTCATTTCAAATTTCATTGAGTCCTTAATTAAAACAAAATGTATAAATTGTTTAGTTATGTAAAAAATGAAACACATTAAAAATCTCTATCTTAATCTGATCTTTATAATTAATAATATTTAGATGAAGGTATTTAATTTTATATTGATCAAAACTCTTTAATTCTTACGGGGAGGGTAATAATAAATTCTGCAAAACTTGAATCAAAAGAAATTCCAGAAAGATCTTGTTGCTAATAAAGTAAAATTATGTATGTACTAAAAATCCTTACCTGTTAATAGTTTATCCATTTTGGCCCTTTCACTAGCGAGAATTTCGTTAGCTTTAACTTCAGCAGCAGTTACAGCCTTCTGTAGTTCGATAACAGCTTGCCTTTTGACATCGTTCACAGCTTCTTCGGCTTTCCTTTTCACTTCAGCCACTCTGTCTTCGGTTTGTTTGACAGCTTGCAACATTATTTCATTGGCTGCTTTCTTCAGATCAACACTGACATCTTGTCTTCGGAACCAGTCGTTTGTCGCGTCTTGATTATTACGTTGTTGAAGGATTGTTAGAGCTCTCTTCGTTTTCTCTACCATGGTAAGGATACAATTGAGCATCGTATGAATGTTTCTCCATTCCTCATCACCTCTGTTGTTGATGTTGTTATTATTATTGAAGTTTCTGTTGATGTCTTCGTCCTGGCGACTCTGTTGGGCGTAAGCGTGTCCTTGTTGTTGCGAATAGTCGAATATGTGATGATTGGGAACTGCGGAGGTTATATTAGGTAATAACAAACTTTGATGAGAAAAGAGGAAGGCGTTTTGCGACGTAAGGGGTCGTTTTATTGGTCCATAATCTAGCGAATCTTGCTGAGGTGGACCGTTCAAACCGTTCTCGTAGATCCTGAAAACAACGGAATTGTGTTCATAAGCAACCGAAGTATATGGGACATTATCTTTGAAGGGTAGCAATAGCAGATCGAATACGTAACAAAGTCAAATTAATAATAATTTCTCCCAAAATACGACAGCAATAAATAAAAAGCGGTCAAGAGCGTGCCAGACTCGCTTACGGTCAGTAAGTTCTGCTCTGGTCAAATTATTCATAGTGAAAAAAGGAACACAGGACGGAACGTGCCTTTTCAGGATATTGTTTATGCTTTCGTCTCTTTGCGGCTCCTTTTTTCGTCTATCGACATAAGTGTGCAATAATAATTATGATTTTCCAGTTTTAGAATTTCATTGTTAAGTCGTAGTGAGCCATGGATTCTACCATGGCCCCAATACATATGATGCCTCCGCTACTTATTAGAGTATAGGTAACCTCCAATTCACTTGAGAAGCGCTTCCTAAGGATACCCACATGGAATGGGGTACTTACCTACGTGAAGAAATAATTATCCCTACTTGATTATATGTACTAAGAACCCAAAAAAAAAAAATTCTACATAAAAATAAAATCCGCATTTAAGGCATTTTTAAGGTAAATATTTGGATCGAGAGGTTGATAAATATGGAGGTATAGGACCGTGGTCTAGGTGAACTATTCTGTCCAGGCGTTTCGTCGGCTACTGCGGCTGACATCCTCAGTGGTAGTGCTGCGTTGACAACGTGAACGTAGATTATATCTAGTGTCGCAGCCGAGACTTAATCAACGTTCACGTTGTCAATGCAGCACTACCACTGAGGATGTCAGCCGCTGTAGCCGACGAAACGTCTGGACAGAATAGTTCACCTAAACCGAGGCCCTATAGCCCGAATCTTCATTCTACTATGGATTCTGGCCGTGAAAGCCTTTGTTCTTTTATAATCCTAAATTAATCAATTAATATCTTATTTTAAAATCCTGGAATCCTTGGCAGATCACTTAAGTATCCATTCGACTGTACGTCCGTCTGTCTGCTACAACCATTGAATTTAGAATAAATGAATAAAATAAATACTGGTATAGCAGTCAAACATGTTTATAAGAATATTTTAGGGGAGACAGCTTGAAGCACCCACTTCTATGCTAACCTGATTTGGAGTCGTGAAACAATATTGTTAGAAATGTGGTTATACCTTAAGGGAAAACATTAACAATTTTTAGGGTATGTCTAGAGTCCACCTGCATCCATTTGTTGTAACAACACTGATTCTATATCAACGGTTACTAACTCCTAAACGAATAAGTGAGATATCGATTTGAGAATTCTTGATCCAGAGACAACAATTGTGACAGATTATTTGATAAAGGTCTCGATGAGTATATGCCGCTGACATTTCTTTTTACCAAAAACACAAAAAATGATTTATTATAGGTAATTGCAATATAAAATAAATATTCGAAAACGTTCTTTTGATATAATGAATTGATTTGATCATTATCGATCAGTTCAGTAGAATTCTTTGATTAAGGTTAAAATTTCTTGCCATTTGTTGCGTGAATCTCACTCTCAATTGATCAGTCTTTATTATACTTTTCATTAAAAAGTATAGGTGCCAGAAATATACCGTTTCCTTTTTTTCGCAATATTCATAAAGCTCTTTAGTTGCGTTGATTATTCTAAACTTATCAGCCTAGAAATTTTTGAAATAAGGCAAAACGGTATTCGTTCATATATTTGGGCAAAAGAAGCCTAGAAATTAAAAAGCAGTGCATTATGAAATAGAAATAGATTTCCTTTTATTAGAGATCGTCGATTATGGCACAGACAGGCGGACATATATGGAAGTGTAATCATAAGCGTTCATTTTTATTTCGTTCGGTGAAAATTATTTAAAACATCTTGCATATTTATTTATTTATTATTTATCTTTTACATAAAAATTACGAAAAAAAATTCAAAGAAACGAAATAGAAGAAAAATTTTATCTTTATATCGTCTCCCTGTATTTATTTGTGATATTTTTATTTCGAGGTTGACCTGTTGTACTCAATAGCCTGCAGGAGAACGTTTTATTAAAATGAATAATGGTTTCTTCTCTTTGCACGCGACGCCTCTGGTACCATCTGGTGGGAACAGCATGCTTTTTACTCCTTCGTCCTTTCTGCTCCTTCATCCGCTCCCCTTCTGCCCGCGCACCCAACGTCACTTGCAAGGAATTCCTTTCCTTTTAATTATTACCCCGGCGACGTAAACCTTAACTTTCCAATAGGGACATACGGGGCCCGCTCCGCAACAAACACGTCACCAAAAACGAAACAATTCAGGAATCAGGGAACTCTTTATTTATAAATATATTTTAGTAACAGTACTGGCTCTCAGTATACGTTATTAAACGTAAAGTTCATGAAAAATTGTTTTCGATTTGATGAGCTTTATGTTCATACAACTGAAGAATGATGATTTTTGTGAAAAATCAAAAATATGTCTTTCTTAGAATCACCTCAATAAAAATTTTTTGCTTGGTGTAACCTTTTGCGACTTTTGCAAAATCTGTTCTTAGTACACCTCTCTACAATAGTCAAAATATACTATCGAAATTTCGACTGTACATTAATCATCAGTCAGTCATTCAGCTGGTCAGTCAGTATAAACTCCTTAATACATATGCTTAGTTTGTATAAAGAGCAACAGACAGTTAAAGAGCTGAGGTTGCAACGTAGAGAAGTAAATATTAGGAAGGAAGTCAGAAAGGGATGCACACTGTCGCCGTTACTTTTTAATCTGTACATCGAAGACGCGATTAACATTAGAAAAATTAGAAGAAGTGGCCGATTTTGGGTATCTAGGAAGTCAGATACCTACGGACTAAAGGAGTAGTAGGGATATAAAGCAGATGATAGCGCAGGGTCGGGTCACTTTCAATAAAAATAATTCACTTCTATGGTCGCGAACGGTTAATTTAGAAATTCGAAAAAGATTGCATGTTCGGAGCGCGGAGCTGTACGGGTGCGAAACATGGACAGTGGACGCGGCGGAAAAGAAAAGGTTAGAAGCGTTCGAAATGTGGTGTTACAGGCGAATGATGAGTATACCGTAGATAGAGAAAGTTAGAAATGAAGAGGTATTAGAAAGAGTAGGAGAACAGTGAACTCTAGAGAGAACTTTTGTATACAAAATTGTTATATTTTACACTTTGTATTAGATAATGCAATAAGCATTACTTCGGTAATGAGTAATGAAAATATTTTCCATTAACTAATTGTTATAAAAATAATAAATAATTTAAATAATTTACATTAACATTTTCGCAATATTGCATTAGTTTTACCCATTCATTAAATATAAATGTTCCAAATTACAGGAAATTATCTGTTTTAGAAAATTAAGAAATTAAAATATCTTCAAGCTAATACATATAAATAGTGGCTTATAGTTAGTAATTTTTTGTATACTCTTAAATCTGAATACGTATATGTACTTACAAGTCTGACATCCTCCTCTTGGTGCCTGTACTTACAGGAGTGTCATTTGGCAAAAAGATCTCAGATGGTTCTGTAGGAGAAGAAGCTGGATCTAGGATCATATGTTCATGGGTTCTTACGTATTGTAAAGGAGACTGTAAAAAAAAATAAAGTTAGGTCCTGGAGGACAATAACCCGATTTGTACCTATTTAATTTTAATGTGAAACACCCTGTAAAGCGATGTCTACTTGTTTGTGAAATCGACACAAAAAGGAATTACCAAAATTTGTTGGTGAAATCAGTAAAGTACTTATCAAAATTGTAAATGGAGAAAAAGTGACAACGAAGGAAGGTGGGAAAAATAAATCAAAAATTCAATAACAGTCAAGTACAAGGTACAATTGGAAAGAAAATTAATTTGCAAAGTTTGTTCACATTTTGTTTCTCATTAATATCTCATTTTTAAGAAACTAAAAAGAATTAGGGAGGATAAGTTCAACGACTTTACCCTTGGTTAAACAAATGAAATACACGGACGAGATGTAATATGATCGAAATGATGGTAGTTTCGACTTTCTTAACAAAAACTTAAACATTCTAAAAATATACAGTTCTTTGATACTGACCTGTTTATTAGCCCTAGAAAGGGCATGAATTTCCCTTTGTAATAGTGGTAGATGTGCTTTCAAAAACGGAAGAACAAAGGGTCTCAAAGGGAAATTAGTGACTTCTTGAAGGGAATGATGAAATTCTTCTATACTCAGATTCGAACTCTACAAGAAACAAATGAGTGTCTTTTACAACTACTTCTACACCATATAACGTACCACCAAACTAAGTACTAAACTTCGAACCCTCTCGCCTACATCTGTATTTATATCCAATCCGAATTGGACCAAGGTGCTAAGAAATCTTTTGACTTTAACCAAAGGCCTTGTTACACAATTCGTGAAATTGGCAAACGTGTATGGCTGTGATTGACTCGAATCCAAAGAAACTGATAAAGCCGCAGACGCTGGTAACGGGGGAGTTACGCTGTCTGCAGAATTGTTATGAGCGGGAGACACGTTCCCGTTTGAGGATTGTCTTTGAGGTGACGATTGTGTAGGAGATACAGATGGTAATTGATTTGCCACGGTTCGGGACGTTTCAGGAGAATCTGGAGCTTTCGACGGCTCCTTAGAAGCCAGCGCTGCAACAAACAAAACAGAAGTTCAATACGTATAATGCGGGATTATTATGCTCTTAAAAAGAAAATTTTTTATAGTTCCAAACAAGTTTTTGCAATAGGAAAGCGCACGCGTGTTCCAAAAGGGGCAGTCTTTGAAATTATTTTCAGGCTCGATGCATTTCTTAAGGCCTTTGTTTTCGTAATTAAAACAAAAGTTGACAACAGATGACGCCTCTAGCATAATGGTTTTTTTGTGATTGATTACCGTCTGCGCATTGTTCCCAACTCTTGATTGTTTTGGCTGTTAGAGAATGGATCTGAATTTATTACTGGCAAACGACTTTAATAGCTGTAATTCGAATGATTCCTTAAAATTATAGCTAACAATAAAAGACATTTGCAGTGATAACTGTTTTTTACCTTTTTAATGTTAAACTTTTATAATTGTGAAAACTGCGTGTCACGTATTTCCACCTAAATTTTTAATCCTATTTTCTTAAAAGTTGTATATTTTTCATAAAAATTGACGTTAGAAGTATTTTTGTAATGTTTATTGTACATATATCTCCGGAAATCGATTTTCATAATTCCAACATTTCCAAACTCGAAACTTAACGTTTTGAAGTCTCAAAAGTGCTACATATCTGCCTTAATAAGCACAGGTAAACACTTAGAGTTGTACTTACGTAACTATACAGGGTAATTAATGTAAATCTAGCGAGAGGTATCGATTGGAAAATATTTGAAACTGAGGCATTTCCTGTGTGTGTATATGCCTTTACGTCATTTTATAGACCATTTTTTTTATTAAGGAAACATTTTATTAAGTTTAACGATAATTTTTATAAAGATAGTATATCCTTAAAGCAGATATTTCTCATATTATAATTATTTTCTACTTCAAGATGACAATTTTAATACAAATATCGGTGATTTTCCTTAACATCAATTTTCAAATTACTAGACAAGGAGGCAAGTTAATGCTTATTTTACAAAATATTCAGTATCCTAAGAAAGTCATTGCAACTAGTGCAAAAAAGTGCGATGCAGTTGTTTCAGGCTATTCAAGTAATTATTTAACCGATTTTGATAGGTATGAAAAATAATGTGAAAAAGCCAACATTTTGAGTGGATTAAAGTGAATTAATTTTTACCTCTACAGATAACCTCAAATTAATGAGGAAAAGTGACCTACAACATAGTTAGGTACGTACTGTCGTTGTTGCTGTTGCCACCTCTCGTAGCTTATGGTCCTACAGCAATGGTGCGTAAAGCCAGAGACTAGGGTTCGATTCCCAGCGAGGGCGTCACTGCAGCAACAATTTTTCTTCAATAATTTAAGGTTATCCGTAAAGGTAATTAATTCATTTAAATGTACTGTATTAACCNTGAATTATTTTTCGCATTGATTTTCAATTTAATCCAACAGCCCGAGTCACGGACACTTTTAATTACTTCGGGACTTCCTTAAATTTATTTCATAAAATTTGACGATGAAGAGATTGCCCCTGTACCATTTCGATTTCGCGTTCTTTTATTCCTCCCGAGATCGCTAACTAAATTACGAGATCTTTTATCCGATGACCCCGTTTTCAACAATAGCTCCAAAAAGGTCGAATACGACCGGAATTTGAATAAATGGGAAACGGAGACATAATGTACAAGAGCACACTCACAAAGGGCACGTGAGCATTGCATGTTAGAAAACGATTTTAGCAGTTGATTCGCGTGATTGTACCTACACGAGAGGTCTTTTCGTTGGCCAAAATGAAGTTTACATAAACCATGTTGTGTACATGCCAACATATTTTATTTTTCATTGCGTAGGTACCTATGTATTAGGTACCAACCTAATAATCATAAGTAAGCTGCCCTTTCTGCATATAAAGAGGTTTCTCTGTAAAATACGCTCTTTTGATACGAGTTATGCATTACTTGAATCCTTTGACCATAAAAATTCATAGCGAGTTACAAAGGTGATCCAAAAAAACAAATATTTTTTTTTCGAGTCTCCTGTGAAAATATGTTTTAAGAGCCCTCTCCAAAGGACATCTCAAAAAAAAATTTAAGAGGTCGCTCAAAATTTTAAAAAATCTTCAACATCGTCGGTAATCGATTTTTGCTTATTTTCTTTTTTCGTTTTTTCTACAATAAAAATGATAAAGATCCTGAAACTCTTGGCCAGTAGTTTGATATTTAAAGGTCGTTTAAGATTTTTTAAATTTCCGAGTAGAGTAGTTTAGATCATTTAAAGATGAATATAAATAACTTTTATTTTTTTTGCGTCTCTCTTGCCTTATTTTTATTTTTTAGTAGGTCAGCTTATCACTTCGATACTCAATGGTCTGCTGTGACGCTTGGTGCAAGAGAGAAAGAGTGTCCCTTTATGTATCTCCCTCATTACTGATAGTTTCGTCCTTAATCAAGTGACATCAGCGCGATTACTCTTGCATCTTCTTCTACTACTCCATTCTACGGCTGTCACTATGTTACTAAAGGTCATAGCCCACAAGATTGTAAACTACCTCTACTTTAAACGGCAAATCGGGCATTTTTACCGTTTTTCTCTACAATTTTTAACCGAGATATGGTTTGGACCATAGTTAATCGAGCAATGGACCAAAACACAAACAAACCCCTAGTAGAATCTTTCTACTTTTCATACCTATCAGATACGAACGCTTACGGGAGAGTTATTGCCCCACAGACCTAAACCTTCATGTAAAGTTGGAGGGTAGGGCTTACATATAAGGATCATGGGAATGGGTTGGTGGTGGTTGGTCCCATCGACGTTTACTCAGAGTCGTCTTAGACCATGCCGGGGCCCTTGGGCACACAGGAATTTGGGGCCCTTTTGAACAGTTAAGTGAATGATTCAAACATTTGTCTGTTTTGACTTTTTAATTAAATCAAATATACTTTGTAGATGTTCGCCTAATTAATTGCGAATATTTTAGGGGGTGGTAGTACTGTCGATACGAACAACTTTTACTATGGTGTCGATTCCAGTCTTTATACCCATTTGGAGAACTGAAATTATGTCCAGTACCAGCACTCGTATTAAATAGACGACAGGAATAACAGTACACACATTTCTTCGACGGTGAATAATGGAGCCATTTTCTTTCTATAGACTCCCCATTCGTTAATTTACGGGTGAAAATATTTTTAGTCAAGTGTCTAATTTTTGTTTTACCACTTAAATCTGGAAAACTTGTAGAAGACTCAAAAAAGTCACAATTCTTATTTTGGAAAAACTCTGGTCCTTTCCGAATCCAAATATACCCTACTTCTTCCGTTAAAATTTCATCACGGTACGTACCAGGATCAGGATCAGAACCTGGAGATACATTCTCCAAGCTTACAGCTATTAACTCACATTAGTTTGAAGTGGAGGGTTTAGCGTCTGATGTGCTCTTTTTCCTGTTGATATTTAGAAGTATTTTGATCTTGGGGTGATGGGAATGAAGAATCAGTCCCATCAGTCCGTTTGTTTGTTTATTCAACCATAAAAAATGAAGTGAGCTTGCGAAGCTTTTTGGTTACTTCTCTTTGAGCTACAACTTCTTTTCTTTTTTGTGAACCACTTAAATATGTTCTTTTCGATATAATGAAATGATTTGTTATCATAACGATCACACCAAAGTTATAACTTCTGTTGCTCTTCTATAGAGATGGTGTAGTAGTGTAATTAATTAGGGTGTATTCTGCATTCGGGAAAAAAGAGTAATGTAAGCAAATAATATCGGTCTTCTGGGGCCCTCGTGAGGACGGGGGCCCTGGGCACGGGCCCCGTGTGCCCTTATGGTAAAGACAGTACTGCAAATTGGAAGGAATCCATTATTCTTAATGTAGAAAAATAATAACATCAAGAGATAATAATAAACACTGAAATAAAAAAAACGTATTTTTGAATTTGTAAAATCTTAAAGTGACCTTTAACACGAATGTTGTTCTTCATGTTTTCAGTTCCAGTTAGGGAAGCTCCACAGTGTTTAATTTAGATGATGTTTTTTTAATAGCTAATGTCAGATAATGAAACAGTTAAAAGATATTTATCAAAGAGGAAATTGTAAAAATTATAATGAGGGTCAAAATTATTTAGAAATAATGAGTCTGGCGTGTACGGAAGCCGAATGGTCGGTGTAATCAGCGTCAGTTTTTCGACTACAATAAATAAATGAGTAGGTAAAGAGAAGTGTCAATGGCAGCCAGTATAATATTGGTTATCGAGGCAGAGCAATTGTTTGACCGACACGCCTCCAATTGTGTGCTGGCCGCTTTCCGAATTATTAACGAGTCAAATACACACACATCACCTTCCACCACACTCAGATACACACCACACAACTTGTCCTAAACATACAAATTTTGTACTAAACATGTGAAAGAAACGTTCAACGACTTCTGTCCAGAATTATCCCCGAATCGTATATCGAATTAGATTTTAATAAGCCATCGAGATACAAAAGAACCTCACACATGGTTATAGCAGACAATTTTCATTTCATCAGGAACAAAGTTAAGTTAAATTCAACCCATCATTATGAAGCAATAGGAATATACAAAAATTTTATGAGAGTAAATTCTTGGTCACAAACTTGAAACTATCAAGTGTGGCCAAGGATTTTGCACTTTAACCTGACACCAACCCTGAGTCCGACACTGCTCCTAATTTTGATCCCTCAATCCTTCCCAAAATTTATTAAGCCACTTTAGATCGTCCACACTTCACTCCAGCTGTTGAAGATGTTTACAATGTTTGTGCTTTTTTTGGTACAAAAGAATTGTAATCTTTATTAAGATGGAATTATTTTTTAATTATAATAAAAAATCCATACAAAAATTAACGGTTAATTAAGAAATTCAAAAAAGATTGTTAAAGGTATGTCTGAAGCGCCGATCACCTCTT